>NC_059447.1:21485000-21665000 GCF_905237065.1 Salmo salar | reverse complement strand
ATTTAAAGGAGAATGTTGTCTGGATCTGTCTACCCTCGTTATCCTTGGTGTTGCTAGGCACAGAAACCTGTCCCAGACTCTAACATTGGCTATCATTTCATTATGAACTCCGACCTTTAGCCAATCAGTGCTTAATACCTGGGTCACATGGCCACAGCCTACCAGTGTGTATTGGACAATAATTTAAGTCATTTAAGTAAAGAGGAAGTGAATCCCTGGACATAGCTCCTGCTGTGTTCATCAACTATGCTCCCCTACCTACCACACATCAAGAACAAGGCTGTTGCTAGTTCAGTGTGTGTGTGTGTGTGTGTGTGTGTGTGTGTGTGTGTGTGTGTGTGTGTGTGTGTGTGTGTGTGTGTGTGTGTGTGTGTGTGAGTGAGGGTATGTGTGTGCGCTTGCTTGTTTGAGTGTGTGTGTATTATGGTTGACTAGCCCCATGCTATGGACACAAAAAGAGTTCCTCAGCGGCAAATGAACCTCCATAGCAACTAGTGCCACGCAGCCAGTCAGTGCCTGTGTGAGAGAGGGGGCATAGGCCCTCTGCCAGCCTAAGGAAACAATGGGCAAGGGATAATGGGCATTGCCATGGTGACATGATGTGACAATGGACATCGCTATGCCGATGGGCAGGGACAATGGGTATGGGAATGCCGACGGCGGGCGAGCGGGCCAAGTCACAGAGAGAGCAGTGGTGATGGTGATAATGAACTATCTCTCCCTGTCTGTTTCTTTCTCTCTGTCTGTTTCCTGTCTCTCTCTTTCTCTCTCTCTGTAGGGTAGAGCAAAAGGACGCAGCATTGCAGAGGTGGGTGCAGTGTGTGTGGGCAGTGGAAATGTCTGTGTTAGGTGCGGTGTGTCTCTGCATCGTTTGTCACCTCAGACACACATCTCAGATGGCACATTGAAACAACTCCTGCTGAGACTGGGACTGTGCTCATATGAACACCGTACAGAAACAACACCTCACTGAGATGTTATGCAGACGATACACGTCTGACAATCCATAGACAACTTATAGACGTCACTAACAACGACACACAGACATCATTCATATTCTTCAATCGCATCATTGTGCAGTCCACTGACCACTCCATCCAATCATGTCTAATTACCAGGTTAGCTGTCAGCTAACACAAACACACAAACACACACACACACAGACACACCCACACACACACACACACCCACACACACGAACACACACACCTGCACACACACACACACACACACACACACACACACACACACACACACACACACACACACACACACACACACACACACACACACACACACACACACACACACACACACACACACACACACACACACACACACACACCCACACGCACGCACACACACACACACACACACCCACACACACGCACACATACACCTGCACACACACCTGCACACACACACACACACACACACACACCCACACACACACACACACACACACACACACACACACACACACACACACTCACACACCTGCACACACACACACACACACACACACACACACACACACACACACACACACACACACACACACACACACACACACACACACACACACACACACACACACACACACACACACATACTGTGTCAGTCATCCCCTCAGAAGTCAGCAGCTTGCTAACAGCTAGCCACTGCAGAGGCTAATTGCTAAAGTTCTCATTGGATGGAAACATGAGAGGATGTTATTGTCCCTGATGAAACACCTATCGACTGACCTGCCGTATCCATGGCACCCGGATGGAAACATCCACCACGCGTCGCGCTGCCATGACAGCACAGAGAACAAGCACGACTTATTCACTAGATACTTCTGCTCTTCTCTCCTTCTCTCCTGCTCTCCTCCTCTCCTCGCATGTCCTCTCTTCTCATCTATCTTCCCCTCCTATCCACTCCTCCTCCCCTCTCATCTCCTCTCTTCACTCCTCCTCCTCTCTCCTCTCCTCCCCTGTCCTCTCATTTTCTTTCCTCGGGAAGCTGAGCTGAGGCAGGATAGAACAACAGTATCTCAATGTCAGAACATTGGTATATTTTATTCGTATGCTGAAGACTCCAGTCTAGTGTGAAGTATCCTGAATTGGGAGGAAAGATGTGCATGGAACTGAATATACAGTTGAGTGGCCTCCATTCTCTATCTGTGTCCCAAGCGGCACCCCTTTTCCTATACAGTGCACAGATTTTGACCACAGCCCTATGGTCGATGGTAAAAAGTAGTGCACTATATAGGGAAAAGGGTGCCAATTGAGAGACAGATGATTAGCTGACAGCAGCGCTGGCCTGTCCTTCTTTACATTGTCTCCTTTATGATTAGCTGACAGCAGCGCTGGCCTGTCCTTCTTTACATTGTCTCCTTTATGATTAGCTGACAGCAGCGCTGGCCTGTCCTTCTTTACATTGTCTCCTTTATGATTAGCTGACAGCAGCGCTGGCCTGTCCTTCTTTACATTGTCTCCTTTATGATTAGCTGACAGCAGCGCTGACCTGTCCTTCTTTACATTGTCTCCTTTATGATTAGCTGACAGCAGCGCTGGCCTGTCCTTCTTTACATTGTCTCCTTTATGATTAGCTGACAGCAGCGCTGGTCTGTCCTTCTTTACATTGTGTCCTTTATGATTAGCTGACAGCAGCGCTGGCCTGTCCTTCTTTACATTGTCTCCTTTATGATTAGCTGACAGCAGCGCTGGCCTGTCCTTCTTTACATTGTCTCCTTTATGATTAGCTGACAGCAGCGCTGGTCTGTCCTTCTTTACATTGTCTCCTTTATGATTAGCTGACAGCAGCGCTGGCCTGTCCTTCTTTACATTGTCTCCTTTATGATTAGCTGACAGCAGCGCTGGTCTGTCCTTCTTTACATTGTGTCCTTTATGATTAGCTGACAGCAGCGCTGGCCTGTCCTTCTTTACATTGTCTCCTTTATGATTAGCTGACAGCAGCGCTAACCTGTCCTTCTTTACATATATATATATATATATATATATATACTGCTCAAAAAAATAAAGGGAACACTTAAACAACACATCCTAGATCTGAATGAAAGAAATAATCTTATTAAATACTTTTTTCTTTACATAGTTGAATGTGCTGACAACAAAATGACACAAAAATAATCTATGGAAATCCAATTTATCAACCCATGGAGGTCTGGATTTGGAGTCACACTCAAAATTAAAGTGGAAAACCACACTACAGGCTGATCCAACTTTGATGTAATGTCCTTAAAACAAGTCAAAATGAGGCTCAGTAGTGTGTGTGGCCTCCACATGCCTGTATGACCTCCCTACAATACCTGGGCATGCTCCTGATGAGGTGGCGGATGGTCTACTGAGGGATCTCCTCCCAGACCTGGACTAAAGCATCCGCCAACTCCTGGACAGTCTGTGGTGCAACGTGGCATTGGTGGATGGAGCGAGACATGATGTCCCAGATGTGCTCAATTGGATTCAGGTCTGGGGAACGGGCGGGCCAGTCCATAGCATCAATGCCTTCCTCTTGCAGGAACTGCTGACACACTCCAGCCACATGAGGTCTAGCATTGTCTTGCATTAGGAGGAACCCAGGGCCAACCGCACCAGCATATGGTCTCACAAGGGGTCTGAGGATCTCATCTCGGTACCTAATGGCAGTCAGGCTACCTCTGGCGAGCACATGGAGGGCTGTGCGGCACCCCCAAAGAAATGCCACCCCACACCATGACTGACCCACCGCCAAACCGGTCATGCTGGAGGATGTTGCAGGCAGCAGAACGTTCTCCACGGCGTCTCCAGACTCTGTCACGTCTGTCACGTGCTCAGTGTGAACCTGCTTTCATCTGTGAAGACCACAGGGCGCCAGTGGCGAATTTGCCAATCTTGGGGTTCTCTGGCAAATGCCAAACGTCCTGCACGGTGTTGGGCTGTAAGCACAACCCCCACCTGTGGACGTCGGGCCCTCATACCACCCTCATGGAGTCTGTTTCTGACCGTTTGAGCAGACACATGCACATTTGTGGCATGCTGGAGGTCATTTTGCAGGGCTCTGGCAGTGCTCCTCCTGCTCCTCCTTGCAGAAAGGCGGAGGTAGCGGTCCTGCTGCTGGGTTGTTGCCCTCCTACGGCCTCCTCCACGTCTCCTGATGTACTGGCCTGTCTCCTCGCATCCATGCTCTGGACACTACGCTGACAGACACAGCAAACCTTCTTGCCACAGCTCGCATTGATGTGCCATCCTGGATGAGCTGCACTACCTGAGCCACTTGTGTGGGTTGTAGACTCCGTCTCATGCTACCATTAGAGTGAAAGCACCGCCAGCATTCAAAAGTGACCAAAACATCAGCCAGGAAGCATAGGAACTGAGAAGTGGTCTGTGGTCCCCACCTGCAGAACCACTCCTTTATTGGGGGTGTCTTGCTAATTGCCTATAATTTCCACCTGTTGTCTATTCCATTTGCACAACAGCATGTGAAATTTATTGTCAATATATATATATATATATAGAGACATGAATCAGAGACATGAATCAGAGCTGCTGAATCACACTAGCACCTGAGAGAGGACAGGACCATTGATCAATTACTCACATACATCAACACACACACAAACACACACACACACACACACACACACACACACACACACACACACACACACACACACACACACACACACACACACACACACACACACACACACACACACACACACACACACACACATACACACACACACACACACAGCAGCTGGACTGCAGAGGAGCCATCTGAAAACAACTAGCACTCACAGTCTCACATCAGAATTAGACGTTTTGAAGTTGTTGCAAACGTCAAATTTCAAAGTATTTAAGTTTAGGTTTAGGCATTAACTCCGAATGGTTAAGCTAAGGGTTAAGGTTTGGGATAGGCTTAAAACAAAAATTACTTGATGTCGCTGGATTCAAACGTGCAACCTTTGGAATCAGAGGCAGATGCTTACGCCCATCCACCATCCCCGTCCACAATGCCCTACTAAACCCGAAACCTACCAAAAAACTAAACCGAAACAGTGATGCCCCGAGAGGCCGGTTTCCACGTCATCTCCCGATGACCTCAGACATGGATGGATGTCCAAAAATGACTTGTAACACGGGTGACCTGGCTGCTGCAAGGCCTCGCTTGCTGCCACTAAATGGCACTCTCTACCCTGAGTCCTGTACTGAAGTGTGTGTGTGTGTATGTATGTGTGCGTGCGAGTGTCTGTCTGTCTGTCTGTGTGTCTGTGTCTGTCTGTCTGTCAACCTGTCTGTCTGTCTGTCTGTCTGTGTGTGTGTGTGTGTGTGTGTGTGTGTGTGTGTGTGTGTGTGTGTGTGTGTGTGTGTGTGTGTGTGTGTGTGTGTGTGTGTGTGTGTGTGTGTGTGTGTGTGTGCGTGTGTGTGTGTGTGCACGCGTGCGTCTGTGTCTGTCTGTGTGCGTGTGTGTGCAGGAGAGAAAAACAGCTTTTCAACAGAGAAAACACAGTATCCACTGATGTAGTTATAATGCCTTCAACCATGGACCTCTTTACTTTGTGGACACACACAAAAACACACACAAACAAACACACACACATACACACACACACACATACACACACACGCAAACAAACACACACAGAAGCCCACATTTGCATGTACACACACGTCCTTGAATGCAGACAAACACATACTCATGCATAGACATGAACAATCACCTGCAGCACAGGCAGCCAGCAGCACTGTATACTAACAACAGGGGAAGAGGGGAGGAGAGGATTGTACTATACTTGCATAGGGTGCCATGTGGGAGTCTGTGTGTCCAGTGAGATATGTGATTGTGAGATTCAGACAGGAGCTAATCCAATTCTCCATGACTGAAGGATATTTGGCTAGCGTCTACAAGCTTCATCTCCATTGCAACATTTGCTTAGCTTAGCATCTGGCCAGTATTCAACTCATTTGTTAGCCTCAGAATATGTGGACAACTACAAATACCTAGGTGTCTGGCTAGACTGTAAACTCTCCTTCCAGACTCATATTAAACATCTCCAATCTAGAATCGGCTTCCTATTTTGCAACAAAGCCTCCTTCACTCACGCCGCCAAACTTACCCTCATAAAACTGACTATCCTACCGATCCTCGACTTCGGCGATGTCATTTACAAAATAGCTTCCAATACTCTACTCAGCAAACTGGATGCAGTCTATCACAGTGCCATCCGTTTTGTCACTAAAACCCCATATACCACCCACCACTGCGACCTGTATGCTCTCGTCGGCTGGCCCTCGCTACATATTCATCGCCAGACGCACTGGCTCCAGGTCATCTATAAGTCTATGCTAGGTAAAGCTCAGCCTTATCTCAGCTCAATGGTCATGATAACAACACCCACCCGTAGCACGCGCTCCAGCAGGTATATCTCACTGGTCATCCCCAAAGCCAACACCTCATTTGGCCGCCTCTCCTTCCAGTTCTCTGCTGCCAGTGACTGGAACGAATTGCAAAAGTCGCTGAAGCTGGAGACTTATATTTCCCTCACTAACTTTAAACATCAGCTATCTGAGCAGCTAACCGATCACTGCAGCTGTACACAGCCCATCGATAAATAGCCCATCCAATCTACCTACCTCATCCCCATATTGTTTTTATTTACTTTTCTGCTCTTTTGCACACCAGTATTTCTACTTGCACATCATCATCTGCTCATCTATTGTGGGAGAAAAGAGAATGTGCTGAGGGAAGGAAAAGCAGAGATACATTAATGAAGGGAGGAGGAGATAAACACCTAACCATAAGTAAAGATAACAAGGACAAATAAGTAAGGGTAAGCATGCGATGCATGCATTATTTTTATATCCACGTGAGGAAAGTTTGGCCACCATTATGTTAGAAATAAGAGCAGATATGGGCGTTATCCTCAGATGTGGGCGTTATCCATAGGATTGAAAGATAATGGTGGCAGAAAGCATAAAGGGTTTTTCTTCATTTACATAAAGGATGGACCTATGTATTGTATGTGCATAAAAGCAGAGCTGGGGCCTGAGAAAGTCAGTTGTTCCGCGGACCAGCTCGGCTTTGCTACTTTGTATTAAAGTCTATATTGAATTTACAAGTTCTTGTAAGAGTGTTACTTTTAAGACAATTTTCCACGACACTATCACTCCAGTGTTAATTTGCTAAATTGTAATTACTTCGCTACTATGGCTGATTTATTGCCTTACCTCCTCACGCCATTTGTATACACTGTATATAGACTTTCTTTTTATTTATTGTGTTATTGACCATACGCTTGTTTATACCATGTGTAACTCTGTGTTGTTGTTTGTGTTGCACTGCTTTGCTTTATCTTGGCCAATTCGCATTTGGAAATGAGAACTTGTTCTCAACTAGCCTACCTGGTTAAATAAAAAAAGGGGAAATTACATTTTAAAATGTTTTCAACAGCATCCGCCTCATGTGTTAGCCTAGCAATGCTAGCAACTGCCTTTACAATTAGCAAAGCTTAGCATAGTCCCAGCAGTAGCCTCATGTGTTAGCCTAGCCATGCTAGCCTGTTGTGGAGACTGAGTCACGGATCACAGTCTCGATACAACAAACATTTAACATCAACACAGCATACAAACCCTGCCTTGCTGCCTGCCTGTGTGTCCATATTTATACATGTGGTCTGACACCCATACACACACAGGAGAGAGAAACTCTAAATCACTCACACACACACCACACACACACACACACACACACACACACACACACACACACACACACACACACACACACACACACACACACACACACACACACACACACACACACACACACACATACATACAAATACTGAGAAGGAGGCACTCTGAATTGCTGACACACAAAATCATACACACATACACACCAAGAGAGGCACGAAAACCATCAACACAGCAGTGTCACTGGGAGGTGAACTACTGTAAGAGTTCAGTGTGTTATCGTGTCTCTATCTAGGAGGTGAACTAATGTAACAATTCTGTGTATTACAGTGTCTCTAGGAGGTGAACTACTGTAACAGTTGACTTTGTTATAGTTTCTCTAGCATTTGAACTACTGTAACAGTTCAGTGTGTTATAGTGTCTCTCTCTAGGAGGTAAACTACTGTAACAGTTCAGTGTGTTATAGTGTCTCTCTCTAGGAGGTGAACTACTGTAATGGTTGAGTGTGTTATAGTGTCACTAGGAGGTGAACCACTGTAACAGTTCAGTGTGTTATAGTGTCTCTAGCAGGTGAGCTACTGTAACAGTTCAGTGTGTTATAGTGTCACTAGGAGGTGAAATACTGTAACAGTCCAGTGTGTTGTAGTGTCACTGGGAGGTGAACTACTGTAACAGTTCAGTGTGTTATCGTGTCTCTATCTAGGAGGTGAACTAATGTAACAATTCTGTGTATTACAGTGTCTCTAGGAGGTGAACTACTGTAACAGTTCACTTTGTTATAGTTTCTCTAGGATTTGAACTACTGTAACAGTTCAGTGTGTTATAGTGTCTCTCTCTAGGAGGTGAACTACTGTAACAGTTCAGTGTGTTATAGTGTCTCTTTCTAGGAGGTGAACTGCTGTAACAGTTCAGTGTGTTTTAGTGTCACTAGGAGGTGAACCACTGCAACAGTTCAGTGTGTTAAAGTGTCCCTAGGAGGTGAGCTACTGTAACAGTTCAGTGTGTTACAGTGTCACTAACTAGGAGGTGAACTACTGTAACAGTTCAGTGTGTTATAGTGTCACTAGGAGGTGAACCACTGTAACAGTTCAGTGTGTTATAGTGTCTCTACTAGGAGGTGAACCACTGTAACAGTTCAGTGTGTTATAGTGTCTCACTAGGAGGTGATATACTGTCACAGTTCAGTTTGTTATAGTGTCACTGGGAGGTGAACTACTGTAACAGTTCAGTTTGTTATAGTGTCACTAGGAGTTTGACTACTGAAAGAGTTCAGTGTGTTATAGTTTCACTGGGAGGTGAACTACTGCAAGAGTTCAGTGTGTTATCGTGTCTCTATCTAGGAGGTGAACTACTGTCACGGTTCAGTGTGTTACAGTGTCACTAGAAGGTGAACCACTGTAACAGTTCAGTGTGCTATAGTGTATCTTTCTAGGAGGTGAACTGCTGTAACAGTTCAGTGTGTTACAGTGTCACTATCTAGGAGGTGAACTACTGTAACAGCTCAGTGTGTTTTAGTGTCAATAGGAGGTGAACCTCTGTAACAGTTCAGTGTGTTATAGTGTCACGAGGAGGTGAACCTCTGTAACAGTTCAGTGTGTTATAGTGTCACGAGGAGGTGAACTACTGTAACAGTTCAGTGTGTTTTAGTGTCACTAGGATGTGATATACTGTCACAGTTCAGTGTGTTATAGTGTCACTGGGAGGTGAACTACTGTAACAGTTCAGTTTGTTATAGTGTCACTAGGAGTTTGATTACTGAAAGAGTTCAGTGTGTTATAGTGTCTCTATGAGGTGAACTACTGCAACAGTACAGTGTATTATAGTGTCACGAGGAGGTGAACTACTGTAACAGTTCAGTGTGTTATAGTGTCACTGGGAGGTGAACTACTGTAACAGTTCAGTTTGTTATAGTGTCACTAGGAGTTTGACCACTGAAAGAGTTCAGTGTGTTATAGTGTCTCTATGAGATGAACTACTGAAACAGTACAGTGTGTTATAGTGTCACTAGGAGGTGAACCACTATAACAGTTCAGTGTTTACTAGTGTCTCTATCTAGGAGGTGAACTACTGTAACAGTTCAGTATGATATACTGTCACAGTTCAGTGTGTTATAGTGTCACTGGGAGGTGAACTACTGTAACAGTTCAGTTTGTTATAGTGTCACTAGGAGTTTGACTACTGAAAGAGTTCAGTGTGTTATAGTTTCACTGGGAGGTGAACTACTGTAAGAGTTCAGTGTGTTATCGTGTCTCTATCTAGGAGGTGAACTAATTTAACAATTCTGTGTTTTACAGTGTCTCTAGGAGGTGAACTACTGTAACAGTTCAGTGTGTTACAGTGTCACTATCTAGGAGGTGAACTACTGTAACAGCTCGGTGTTTTTAGTGTCACTAGGAGGTGAAATACTGTCACAGTTCATTGTGTTATAGTGTCACTGGGAGGTGAACTACTGTTACAGTTCAGTGTGTAATAGTTTTTCTAGATGGTGAACTACTGTAACAGTTCAGTGTGTTATAGTGTCTCTATCTAGTGAGTTAACTACTGTAACGGTTCAGTGTGTTATAGTGTCAGTAGGAGGTGAACCACTATAACAGTTCAGTGTGTTATAGTGTCTCTTTCTAGGAGGTGAACTGCTGTAACAGTTCATTGTATTTTAGTGTCACTAGGAGGTGAACCACTGTAACAGTTCAGTGTGTTAAAGTGTCTCTAGGAGGTGAACTACTGTAACAGCTCAGTGTGTTTTAGTGTCACTAGGAGGTGAACTACTGTAACAATTCGGTGTATTACAGTGTCTCCAGGAGGTGAGCTACTGTAACAGTTCAGTGTGTTATAGTGTCTCTAGGAGGTGAACTACTGTAACAATTCGGTGTATTACAGTGTCTCTAGGAGGTGAACTACTGTAACATTTCAGCGTGTTATAGTGTCTCTATCTAGGAGGTGAACGACTGTAACTATTCTGTGTATGACAGTGTCTCTAGGAGGTGAACTACTGTAACACTTGAGTTTGTTATAGTTTCTCTAGCATTTGAACTACTGTAACAGTTCAGTGTGTTATAGTGTCTCTCTCTAGGAGGTGAACTACTGTAACGGTTGAGTGTGTTATAGTGTCACTAGAAGGTGAACCACTGTAACAGTTCAGTGTGTTATAGTGTCTCTAGCAGGTGAGCTACTGTAACAGTTCAGCGTGTTATAGTGTCACTAGGAGGTGAAATACTGTAACAGTCCAGTGTGTTGTAGTGTCACTGGGAGGTGAACTACTGTAAGAGTTCAGTGTGTTATCGTGTCTCTATCTAGGAGGTGAACTAATGTAACAATTCTGTGTAATACAGTGTCTCTAGGAGGTGAACTACTGTAACAGTTGACTTTGTTATAGTTTCTCTAGCATTTGAACTACTGTAACAGTTCAGTGTGTTATAGTGTCTCTCTCTAGGAGGTAAACTACTGTAACAGTTCAGTGTGTTATAGTGTCTCTTTCTAGGAGGTGAACTGCTGTAACAGTTCAGTGTGTTTTAGTGTCACTAGGAGGTGAACCATTGCAACAGTTCAGTGTGTTAAAGTGTCCCTAGGAGGTGAGCTACTGTAACAGTTCAGTGTGTTACAGTGTCACTATCTAGGAGGTGAACTACTGTAACAGCTCAGTGTTTTTTAGTGTCACTAGGAGGTGAACCACTGTAACAGTTCAGTGTGTTATAGTGTCACTAGGAGGTGAACCACTGTAACAGTTCAGTGTGCTATAGTGTCTCAATCTAGTGGGTTAACTACTGTAACACTTCAGTGTGTTATTGTGTCTCTTTCTAGCAGGTGAACATCTGTAACATTTCAGTTTGTTTTAGTGTCACTAGGAGGTGAAATACTGTCACAGTTCAGTGTGTTATAGTGTCACTGGGAGGTGAACTACTGTAACAGTTCAGTGTGTTATAGTGTCACTAGGAGGTGAACTACTGTAACAGTTCAGTGTGTAATAGTTTTTCTAGGAGGTGAACTACTGTAACAGTTCAGTGTGTTATAGTGTCTCTAGGAGGTGAACTACTTTAACAATTCGGTGTATTACAGTGTCTCTAGGAGGTGAGCTACTGTAACAGTTCAGCGTGTTATAGTGTCTCTATGAGGTGAACAACTGTAACAGTTCAGTGTTTTAGTGTCACTAGGAGTTTGACTACTGAAAGAGTTCAGTGTGTTATAGTGTCTCTATGAGGTGAACTACTGTAACAGTACAGTGTGTTATAGTGTCACGATGAGGTGAACTACTGTAACAGTTCAGTGTGTTATAGTGTCACTGGGAGGTGAACTACTGTAACAGTTCAATTTGTTATAGTGTCACTAGGAGTTTGACCACTGAAAGAGTTCAGTGTGTTATAGTGTCTCTATGAGGTGAACTACTGAAACAGTACAGTGTGTTATAGTGTCACTAGGAGGTGAACCACTATAACAGTTCAGTGTGTACTAGTGTCTCTATCTAGGAGGTGAACTACTGTAACAGTTCAGTGTGTTTTAGTGTCACTAGGAGGTGATATACTGTCACAGTTCAGTGTGTTATAGTGTCACTGGGAGGTGAACTACTGTAACAGTTCAGTTTGTTATAGTGTCACTAGGAGTTTGACTACTGAAAGAGTTCAGTGTGTTATAGTTTCACTGGGAGGTGAACTACTGTAAGAGTTCAGTGTGTTATCGTGTCTCTATCTAGGAGGTGAACTAATTTAACAATTCTGTGTTTTACAGTGTCTCTAGGAGGTGAACTACTGTAACAGTTCAGTGTGTTACAGTGTAACTATCTAGGAGGTGAACTACTGTAACAGCGCAGTGTTTTTAGTGTCACTAGGAGGTGAAATACTGTCACAGTTCATTGTGTTATAGTGTCACTGGGAGGTGAACTACTGTTACAGTTCAGTGTGTAATAGTTTTTCTAGATGGTGAACTACTGTAACAGTTCAGTGTGTTATAGTGTCTCTATCTACTGGGTTAACTACTGTAACGGTTCAGTGTGTTATAGTGTCAGTAGGAGGTGAACCACTATAACAGTTCAGTGTGTTATAGTGTCTCTATCTAGTGGGTTAACTACTGTAACAGTTCAGTGTGTTATAGTGTCTCTTTCTAGGAGGTGAACTGCTGTAACAGTTCAGTGTATTTCAGTGTCACTAGGAGGTGAACCACTGTAACAGTTCAGTGTGTTAAAGTGTCTCTAGGAGGTGAGCTACTGTAACAGTTCAGTGTGTTATAGTGTCTCTAGGAGGTGAACTACTGTAACAATTCGGTGTATTACAGTGTCTCTAGGAGGTGAACTACTGTAACAGTTGACTTTGTTATAGTTTCTCTAGCATTTGAACTACTGTAACAGTTCAGTGTGTTATAGTGTCTCTCTCTAGGAGGTAAACTACTGTAACAGTTCAGTGTGTTATAGTGTCTCTTTCTAGGAGGTGAAATGCTTTAACAGTTCAGTGTGTTTTAGTGTCACTAGGAGGTGAACCATTGCAACAGTTCAGTGTGTTAAAGTGACCCTAGGAGGTGAGCTACTGTAACAGTTCAGTGTGTTACAGTGTCACTATCTAGGAGGTGAACTACTGTAACAGCTCAGTGTTTTTTAGTGTCACTAGGAGGTGAACCACTGTAACAGTTCAGTGTGTTCTTGTGTCACTAGGAGGTGAACCACTGTAACAGTTCAGTGTGCTATAGTGTCTCTATCTAGTGCGTTAACTACTGTAACACTTCAGTGTGTTATTGTGTCTCTTTCTAGGAGTTGAACATCTGTAACATTTCAGTTTGTTTTAGTGTCACTAGGAGGTGAAATACTGTCACAGTTCAGTGTGTTATAGTGTCACTAGGAGGTGAACTACTGTAACAGTTCAGTGTGTAATAGTTTTTCTAGGAGGTGAACTACTGTAACAGTTCAGTGTGTTATAGTGTCTCTAGGAGGTGAACTACTGTAAGAGTTCAGTGTGTTATCGTGTCTCTATCTAGGAGGTGAACTAATGTAACAATTCTGTGTATTACAGTGTCTCTAGGAGGTGAACTACTGTAACAGTTGAGTTTGTTATAGTTTCTCTAGCATTTGAACTACTGTAACAGTTCAGTGTGTTATAGTGTCTCTCTCTAGGAGGTGAACTACTGTAACGGTTCAGTGTGTTATAGTGTCACTAGAAGGTGAATCACTGTAACAGTTCAGTGTGCTATAATGTCACTAGGAGTTTGACTACTGAAATAGTTCAGTGTGTTATAGTGTCTCTATGAGGTGAACTACTGTAAAAGTTCAGTGTGTAATAGTGTCTCAATGAGGTGAACAACTGTAACAGCTCAGTGAGTTTTAGTGTCACTAGGAGGTGATATACTGTCACAGTTCAGTGTGTTATAGTGTCACTGGGAGGTGAACTACTGTAACAGTTCAGTTTGTTAGTGTCACTAGGAGTTTGACTACTGAAAGAGTTCAGTGTGTTATAGTTTCACTGGGAGGTGAACTACTGTAAGAGTTCAGTGTGTTATCGTGTCTCTATCTAGGAGGTGAACTAATTTAACAATTCTGTGTTTTACAGTGTCTCTAGGAGGTGAACTACTGTAACAGTTCAGTGTGTTACAGTGTAACTATCTAGGAGGTGAACTACTGTAACAGCACAGTGTTTTTAGTGTCACTAGGAGGTGAAATACTGTCACAGTTCATTGTGTTATAGTGTCACTGGGAGGTGAACTACTGTTACAGTTCAGTGTGTAATAGTGTTTTCTAGATGGTGAACTACTGTAACAGTTCAGTGTGTTATAGTGTCTCTATCTAGTGGGTTAACTACTGTAACGGTTCAGTGTGTTATAGTGTCAGTAGGAGGTGAACCACTATAACAGTTCAGTGTGTTATAGTGTCTCTATCTAGTGGGTGAACTACTGTAACAGTTCAGTGTGTTATAGTGTCTCTTTCTAGGAGGTGAACTGCTGTAACAGTTCAGTGTATTTCAGTGTCACTAGGAGGTGAACCACTGTAACAGTTCAGTGTGTTAAAGTGTCTCTAGGAGGTGAGCTACTGTAACAGTTCAGTGTGTTATAGTGTCTCTAGGAGGTGAACTACTGTAACAATTCGGTGTATTACAGTGTCTCTAGGAGGTGAACTACTGTAACAGTTGACTTTGTTATAGTTTCTCTAGCATTTGAACTACTGTAACAGTTCAGTGTGTTATAGTGTCTCTCTCTAGGAGGTAAACTACTGTAACAGTTCAGTGTGTTATAGTGTCTCTTTCTAGGAGGTGAAATGCTGTAACAGTTCAGTGTGTTTTAGTGTCACTAGGAGGTGAACCATTGCAACAGTTCAGTGTGTTAAAGTGACCCTAGGAGGTGAGCTACTGTAACAGTTCAGTGTGTTACAGTGTCACTATCTAGGAGGTGAACTACTGTAACAGCTCAGTGTTTTTAGTGTCACTAGGAGGTGAACCACTGTAACAGTTCAGTGTGTTATTGTGTCACTAGGAGGTGAACCACTGTAACAGTTCAGTGTGCTATAGTGTCTCTATCTAGTGCGTTAACTACTGTAACACTTCAGTGTGTTATTGTGTCTCTTTCTAGGAGTTGAACATCTGTAACATTTCAGTTTGTTTTAGTGTCACTAGGAGGTGAAATACTGTCACAGTTCAGTGTGTTATAGTGTCACTAGGAGGTGAACTACTGTAACAGTTCAGTGTGTAATAGTTTTTCTAGGAGGTGAACTACTGTAACAGTTCAGTGTGTTATAGTGTCTCTAGGAGGTGAACTACTGTAAGAGTTCAGTGTGTTATCGTGTCTCTATCTAGGAGGTGAACTAATGTAACAATTCTGTGTATTACAGTGTCTCTAGGAGGTGAACTACTGTAACAGTTGAGTTTGTTATAGTTTCTCTAGCATTTGAACTACTGTAACAGTTCAGTGTGTTATAGTGTCTCTCTCTAGGAGGTGAACTACTGTAACGGTTCAGTGTGTTATAGTGTCACTAGAAGGTGAATCACTGTAACAGTTCAGTGTGCTATAATGTCACTAGGAGTTTGACTACTGAAATAGTTCAGTGTGTTATAGTGTCTCTATGAGGTGAACTACTGTAAAAGTTCAGTGTGTAATAGTGTCTCAATGAGGTGAACAACTGTAACAGCTCAGTGAGTTTTAGTGTCACTAGGAGGTGATATACTGTCACAGTTCAGTGTGTTATAGTGTCACTGGGAGGTGAACTACTGTAACAGTTCAGTTTGTTAGTGTCACTAGGAGTTTGACTACTGAAAGAGTTCAGTGTGTTATAGTTTCACTGGGAGGTGAACTACTGTAAGAGTTCAGTGTGTTATCGTGTCTCTATCTAGGAGGTGAACTAATTTAACAATTCTGTGTTTTACAGTGTCTCTAGGAGGTGAACTACTGTAACAGTTCAGTGTGTTACAGTGTAACTATCTAGGAGGTGAACTACTGTAACAGCACAGTGTTTTTAGTGTCACTAGGAGGTGAAATACTGTCACAGTTCATTGTGTTATAGTGTCACTGGGAGGTGAACTACTGTTACAGTTCAGTGTGTAATAGTTTTTCTAGATGGTGAACTACTGTAACAGTTCAGTGTGTTATAGTGTCTCTATCTAGTGGGTTAACTACTGTAACGGTTCAGTGTGTTATAGTGTCAGTAGGAGGTGAACCACTATAACAGTTCAGTGTGTTATAGTGTCTCTATCTAGTGGGTTAACTACTTTAACAGTTCAGTGTGTTATAGTGTCTCTTTCTAGGAGGTGAACTGCTGTAACAGTTCAGTGTATTTTAGTGTCACTAGGAGGTGAACCACTGTAACAGTTCAGTGTGTTAAAGTGTCTCTAGGAGGTGAGCTACTGTAACAGTTCAGTGTGTTATAGTGTCTCTAGGAGGTGAACTACTGTAACAATTCGGTGTATTACAGTGTCTTTAGGAGGTGAACTACTGTAACAGTTGACTTTGTTATAGTTTCTCTAGCATTTGAACTACTGTAACAGTTCAGTGTGTTATAGTGTCTCTCTCTAGGAGGTAAACTACTGTAACAGTTCAGTGTGTTATAGTGTCTCTTTCTAGGAGGTGAACTGCTGTAACAGTTCAGTGTGTTTTAGTGTCACTAGGAGGTTGACCATTGCAACAGTTCAGTGTGTTAAAGTGACCCTAGGAGGTGAGCTACTGTAAAAGTTCAGTGTGTTACAGTGTCACTATCTAGGAGGTGAACAACTGTAACAGTTCAGTGAGTTTTAGTGTCTCTAGGAGGTGAGCTACTGTAACAGTTCAGTGTGTTACAGTGTCACTATCTAGGAGGTGAACCTCTGTAACAGTTCAGTGTGTTATAGGGTCACGAGGAGGTGAACCTCTGTAACAGCTCAGTGTGTTTACAGTGTCACTAGGAGGTGAACTACTGTAACAGTTCAGTGTGTAATAGTGTCTCAATGAGGTGAACAACTGTAACAGTTCAGTGAGTTTTAGTGTCACTAGGAGGTGAACTACTGTAACAGTTCAGTGTGTTATCGTGTCTCTATCTAGGAGGTGAACTAATGTAACTATTCTGTGTATTACAGTGTCTCTAGGAGGTGAACTACTGTAACAGTTGAGTGTGTTATAGTTTCTCTAGCATTTGAACTACTCTAACAGTTCAGTGTGTTATAGTGTCTCTCTCTAGGAGGTGAACTACTGTAACGGTTCAGTGTGTTATAGTGTCACTAGGAGGTGAACTACTGCAACAGTTCAGTGTGTTATAGTGTCACTAGGTTGGTGAACTACTGTAACAGCTCTGTGTGTTATTGTGTCTCTAGGAGGTGAACCACTGTAACAGTTCAGTGTGTTATAGTGTCACTAGGGAGGTGAACCACTGTAACAGTTCAGTGTGTTAAAGTGTCTCTAGGAGGTGAGCTACTGTAACAGTTCAGTGTGTTATAGTGTCACTAGGAGGTGAATTACTGTAACAGTTCAGTGTGTTATAGTGTCTCTCTAGGAGGTGAACTACTGTAACAGTTCAGTGTGTTATAGTGTATCTTTCTAGGAGGTGAAATACTGTAACATTTCAGTTTGTTATAGTGTCACTAGGAGGTGAACCACTGTAACAGTTCAGTGTGTTAAAGTGTCTCTAGGAGGTGAGCTACTGTAACAGTTCAGTGGGTTACAGTGTCACTATCTAGGAGGTGAACTACTTTCACAGCTCAGTGTGTTTTAGTGTCACTAGGAGGTGAACCTCTGTAACAGTTCAGTGTGTTATAGTGTCTCCAGGAGGTGAACTACTGTAACACTTCAGTGTGTTATTGTGTCTCTTTCTAGGAGGTGAACATCTGTAACAGTACAGTGTGTTATAGTGTCACGAGGAGGTGAACTACTGTAACAGTTCAGTGTGTTATAGTGTCTCTTTCTAGGAGGTGAACTGCTGTAACAGTTCAGTGTGTTTTAGTGTCACTAGGAGGTGAACCATTGCAACAGTTCAGTGTGTTAAAGTGTCCCTAGGAGGTGAGCTACTGTAACAGTTCAGTGTGTTACAGTGTCACTATCTAGGAGGTGAACTACTGTAACAGCTCAGTGTTTTTTAGTGTCACTAGGGAGGTGAAGCACTGTAACAGTTCAGTGTGTTATAGTGTCACTAGGAGGTGAACCACTGTAACAGTTCAGTGTGCTATAGTGTCTCTATCTAGTGCGTTAACTACTGTAACACTTCAGTGTGTTATTGTGTCTCTTTCTAGGAGTTGAACATCTGTAACATTTCAGTTTGTTTTAGTGTCACTAGGAGGTGAAATACTGTCACAGTTCAGTGTGTTATAGTGTCACTGGGAGGTGAACTACTGTAACAGTTCAGTGTGTTATAGTGTCACTAGGAGGTGAACTACTGTAACAGTTCAGTGTGTTATAGTGTCACTAGGAGGTGAACTACTGCAACAGTTCAGTGTGTTATAGTGTCACTAGGTTGGTGAACTACTGTAACAGCTCTGTGTGTTATTGTGTCTCTAGGAGGTGAACCACTGTAACAGTTCAGTATGTTATAGTGTCACTAGGAGGTGAACCACTGTAACAGTTCAGTGTGTTAAAGTGTCTCTAGGAGGTGAGCTACTGTAACAGTTCAGTGTGTTATAGTGTCACTAGGAGGTGAATTACTGTAACAGTTCAGTGTGTTATAGTGTCTCTCTAGGAGGTGAACTACTGTAACGGTTCAGTGTGTTATAGTGTCTCTTTCTAGGAGGTGAAATATTGTAACATTTCAGTGTTTTTTAGTGTCACTAGGAGGTGAACCACTGTAACAGTTCAGTGTGTTAAAGTGTCTCTAGGAGGTGAGCTACTGTAACAGTTCAGTGGGTTACAGTGTCACTATCTAGGAGGTGAACTACTTTCACAGCTCAGTGTGTTTTAGTGTCACTAGGAGGTGAACCTCTGTAACAGTTCAGTGTGTTATAGTGTCTCTAGGAGGTGAACTACTGTAACAGTTCAGTGTGTTATTGTGTCTCTTTCTAGGAGGTGAACATCTGTAACAGTTCAGTGTGTTATAGTGTCACGAGGAGGTGAACTACTGTAACAGTTCAGTGTGTTATAGTGTCTCTTTCTAGGAGGTGAACTGCTGTAACAGTTCAGTGTGTTTTAGTGTCACTAGGAGGTGAACCATTGCAACAGTTCAGTGTGTTAAAGTGTCCCTAGGAGGTGAGCTACTGTAACAGTTCAGTGTGTTACAGTGTCACTATCTAGGAGGTGAACTACTGTAACAGCTCAGTGTTTTATAGTGTCACTAGGAGGTGAAGCACTGTAACAGTTCAGTGTGTTATAGTGTCACTAGGAGGTGAACCACTGTAACAGTTCAGTGTGCTATAGTGTCTCTATCTAGTGTGTTAACTACTGTAACAGTTCAGTGTGTTATTGTGTCTCTTTCTAGGAGGTGAACATCTGTAACATTTCAGTGTGTTATAGTGTCACTAGGAGGTGAAATACTGTCACAGTTCAGTGTGTTATAGTGTCTCTAGGAGGTGAACTACTGTAACAGTTCAGTGTGTTATAGTGTCACTAGGAGGTGAACTACTGTAACAGTTCAGTGTGTTATAGTGTTTCTAGGAGGTGAACTACTGTAACAGTTCAGTGTGTTATCGTGTCTCTATCTAGGAGGTGAACTAATGTAACAATTCAGTGTATTACAGTGTCTCTAGGAGGTGAACTACTGTAACAGTTGACTTTGTTATAGTTTCTCTAGCATTTGAACTACTGTAACAGTTCAGTGTGTTATAGTGTCTCTCTCTAGGAGGTAAACTACTGTAACAGTTCAGTGTGTTATAGTGTCTCTTTCTAGGAGGTGAACTGCTGTAACAGTTCAGTGTGTTTTAGTGTCACTAGGAGGTGAACCATTGCAACAGTTCAGTGTGTTAAAGTGTCCCTAGGAGGTGAGCTACTGTAACAGTTCAGTGTGTTACAGTGTCACTATCTAGGAGGTGAACTACTGTAACAGCTCAGTGTTTTTTAGTGTCACTAGGAGGTGAACCACTGTAACAGTTCAGTGTGTTAAGTGTTCTAGGAGGTGAACCACTGTAACATTTCAGTGTGTTATAGTGTCACTAGGAGGTGAACCACTGTAACAGTTCAGTGTGCTATAGTGTCTCAATCTAGTGGGTTAACTACTGTAACAGTTCAGTGTGTTATTGTGTCTCTTTCTAGCAGGTGAACATCTGTAACATTTCAGTTTGTTTTAGTGTCACTAGGAGTTGAAATACTGTCACAGTTCATTGTGTTATAGTGTCACTGGGAGGTGAACTACTGTAACAGTTCAGTGTGTTATAGTGTCACTAGGAGGTGAACTACTGTAACAGTTCAGTGTGTAATAGTTTTTCTAGGAGGTGAACTACTGTAACAGTTCAGTGTGTTATAGTGTCTCTAGGAGGTGAACTACTTTAACAATTCGGTGTATTACAGTGTCTCTAGGAGGTGAGCTACTGTAACAGTTCAGTGTGTTATAGTGTCTCTATGAGGTGAACAACTGTAACAGTTCAGTGTTTTAGTGTCACTAGGAGTTTGACTACTGAAAGAGTTCAGTGTGTTATAGTGTCTCTATGAGGTGAACTACTGTAACAGTACAGTGTGTTATAGTGTCACGAGGAGGTGAACTACTGTAACAGTTCAGTGTGTTATAGTGTCACTGGGAGGTGAACTACTGTAACAGTTCAGTTTGTTATAGTGTCACTAGGAGTTTGACTACTGAAAGAGTTCAGTGTGTTATAGTGTCTCTATGAGGTGAACTACTGAAACAGTTCAGTGTGTTATAGTGTCACTAGGAGGTGAACCACTGTAACAGTTCAGTGTGTACTAGTGTCTCTATCTAGGAGGTGAACTACTGTAACAGTTCAGTGTGTTTTAGTGTCACTAGGAGGTGATATACTGTCACAGTTCAGTGTGTTATAGTGTCTCTGGGAGGTGAGCTACTGTAACAGTTCAGCGTGTTATAGTGTAACTAGGAGGTGAACTACTGTAACACAGTTCGAGGTGAACTATGTAAATAGTGTTTCACTGGCAGGTGAACTACTGTAACAGTTCAGTGTGTTATCGTGTCTCTCTCTAGGAGGTGAACTACTGTAACGGTTCTGTGTGTTACAGTGTCACTAGGAGGTGAACCACTGTAACAGTTCAGTGTGTTATAGTGTCACTATACTGAAAAGAGGGTATAGGTCTCTGGAGGTGAACTACTGTAACAGCGCAGTGTTTTAGTGTCACTAGGAGGTGAAATACTGTCACAGTTCAGTGTGTTATAGTGTACTAGGGAGGTGAACTAATGTTACAGTTCTGTGTATTATAGTGTCTCTAGAAGGTGAACTACTGTAACAGTTGAGTGTGTTATAGTGTCTCTAGCATGTGAACTACTGTAACGGTTCAGATTGTTATAGTGTCACGAGGAGGTGAACCACTATAACAGTTCAGTGTGTTATAGTGTCTATCTAGGGGGTGAACTACTGTAACAGTTCAGTGTGTTATAGTGTCTCTTTCTAGGAGGTGAGCTGCTGTAACAGTTCAGCGTGTTATAGTGTCAGTAGGAGGTGAAACTACTGTAACAGTCCAGTGTGTTATAGTGTCTCTGGGAGGTGAGCTACTGTAAGAGTTCAGTGTGTTATAGTGTCTCTATCTAGGAGGTGAACTAATGTAAAAATTCTGTGTATTACAGTGTCTCTAGGAGGTGAACTACTGTAACAGTTGACTTTGTTATAGTTTCTCTAGCATTTGAACTACTGTAACAGTTCAGTGTGTTATAGTGTCTCTCTCTAGGAGGTAAACTACTGTAACAGTTCAGTGTGTTATAGTGTCTCTTTCTAGGAGGTGAACTGCTGTAACAGTTCAGTGTGTTTTAGTGTCACTAGGAGGTGAACCATTGCAACAGTTCAGTGTGTTAAAGTGTCCCTAGGAGGTGAGCTACTGCAACAGTTCAGTGTGTTACAGTGTCACTATCTAGGAGGTGAACTACTGTAACAGCTCAGTGTTTTTTAGTGTCACTAGGAGGTGAACCACTGTAACAGTTCAGTGTGTTATTGTGTCACTAGGAGGTGAACCACTGTAACAGTTCAGTGTGCTATAGTGTCTCTATCTAGTGCGTTAACTACTGTAACACTTCAGTGTGTTATTGTGTCTCTTTCTAGGAGTTGAACATCTGTAACATTTCAGTTTGTTTTAGTGTCACTAGGAGGTGAAATACTGTCACAGTTCAGTGTGTTATAGTGTCACTAGGAGGTGAACTACTGTAACAGTTCAGTGTGTAATAGTTTTTCTAGGAGGTGAACTACTGTAACAGTTCAGTGTGTTATAGTGTCTCTAGGAGGTGAACTACTGTAAGAGTTCAGTGTGTTATCGTGTCTCTATCTAGGAGGTGAACTAATGTAACAAT
This sequence comes from Salmo salar, assembly GCF_905237065.1. Taxonomy (NCBI): domain Eukaryota; kingdom Metazoa; phylum Chordata; class Actinopteri; order Salmoniformes; family Salmonidae; genus Salmo; species Salmo salar. Next base: position 21,642,515 of record NC_059447.1, on the reverse strand, counting down.
TCTGTGTATTACAGTGTCTCTAGGAGGTGAACTACTGTAACAGTTGAGTTTGTTATAGTTTCTCTAGCATTTGAACTACTGTAACAGTTCAGTGTGTTATAGTGTCTCTCTCTAGGAGGTGAACTACTGTAACGGTTCAGTGTGTTATAGTGTCACTAGAAGGTGAATCACTGTAACAGTTCAGTGTGCTATAATGTCACTAGGAGTTTGACTACTGAAATAGTTCAGTGTGTTATAGTGTCTCTATGAGGTGAACTACTGTAAAAGTTCAGTGTGTAATAGTGTCTCAATGAGGTGAACAACTGTAACAGTTCAGTGAGTTTTAGTGTCTCTAGGAGGTGAGCTACTGTAACAGTTCAGTGTGTTACAGTGTCACTATCTAGGAGGTGAACCTCTGTAACAGTTCAGTGTGTTATAGGGTCACGAGGAGGTGAACCTCTGTAACAGCTCAGTGTTTTACAGTGTCACGAGGAGGTGAACTACTGTAACAGTTCAGTGTGTAATAGTGTCTCAATGAGGTGAACAACTGTAACAGTTCAGTGAGTTTTAGTGTCACTAGGAGGTGAACTACTGTAACAGTTCAGTGTGTTATTGTGTCTCTATCTAGGAGGTGAACTAATGTAACTATTCTGTGTATTACAGTGTCTCTAGGAGGTGAGCTACTGTAACAGTTCAGCGTGTTATAGTGTCTCTAGCATTGAGGTGAACGACTGTAACAGTTCAGTGTGTTATGAAGTGTCTCTCTCTAGGAGGTGAACTACTGTAACGGTTCAGTGTGTTATAGTGTCACTAGGAGGTGAACTACTGCAACAGTTCAGTGTGTTATAGTGTCACTAGGTTGGTGAACTACTGTAACAGCTGTGTGTGTTATAGTGTCACTAGGAGGTGAACCACTGTAACAGTTCAGTGTGTTATAGTGTCACTAGGAGGTGAACCACTGTAACAGTTCAGTGTGTTATAGTGTCTCAAGGAGGTGAGCTACTGTAACAGTTCAGCTTGTTTTAGTGTCACTAGGAGGTGAATTACTGTAACAGTTCAGTGTGTTATAGTGTCTATCTAGGAGGTGAACTAATGTAACGGTTCTGTGTGTTATAGTGATCTCTAGGAGGTGAAATACTGTAACAGTTCGGTGTGTTATAGTGTCTCTAGGAGGTGAACCACTGTAACAGTTCAGTGTGTTATAGTGTCTCGAGGAGGTGAGCTACTGTAACAGTTCAGTGTGTTATAGTGTCACTAGGAGGTGAACTACTGTAACAGTTCAGTGTGTTATAGTGTCTCTAGGAGGTGAGCTACTGTAACAGTTCAGCGTGTTATAGTGTCACTAGGAGGTGAACTACTGTAACAGTTCAGTGTGTTATAGTGTCACTATCTGGGAGGTGAACTACTGTAACAGTTCAGTGTGTTATAGTGTCACTAGGAGGTGAACTACTGTAACAGTTCAGTGTGTTACAGTGTCTCTAGGAGGTGAACTACTGTAACAGTTCAGTGTGTTATAGTGTCTCTTTCTAGGAGTTGAACAACTGTAACAGTTCAGTGTGTTATAGTGTCTCGAGGAGGTGAGCTACTGTAACAGTTCAGTGTGTTATAGTGTCTCTTTCTAGGAGGTGAACTGCTGTAACAGTTCAGTGTGTTTTAGTGTCACTAGGAGGTGAACCATTGCAACAGTTCAGTGTGTTAAAGTGTCCCTAGGAGGTGAGCTACTGTAACAGTTCAGTGTGTTACAGTGTCACTATCTAGGAGGTGAACTACTGTAACAGCTCAGTGTTTTTTAGTGTCACTAGGAGGTGAAGCACTGTAACAGTTCAGTGTGTTATAGTGTCACTAGGAGGTGAACCACTGTAACAGTTCAGTGTGCTATAGTGTCTCTATCTAGTGCGTTAACTACTGTAACACTTCAGTGTGTTATTGTGTCTCTTTCTAGGAGTTGAACATCTGTAACATTTCAGTTTGTTTTAGTGTCACTAGGAGGTGAAATACTGTCACAGTTCAGTGTGTTATAGTGTCACTGGGAGGTGAACTACTGTAACAGTTCAGTGTGTTATAGTGTCACTAGGAGGTGAACTACTGTAACAGTTCAGTGTGTAATAGTTTTTCTAGGAGGTGAACTACTGTAACAGTTCAGTGTGTTATAGTGTCACTAGGTTGGTGAACTACTGTAACAGCTCTGTGTGTTATTGTGTCTCTAGGAGGTGAACCACTGTAACAGTTCAGTGTGTTATAGTGTCACTAGGAGGTGAACCACTGTAACAGTTCAGTGTGTTAAAGTGTCTCTAGGAGGTGAGCTACTGTAACAGTTCAGTGTGTTATAGTGTCACTAGGAGGTGAATTACTGTAACAGTTCAGTGTGTTATAGTGTCTCTCTAGGAGGTGAACTACTGTAACGGTTCAGTGTGTTATAGTGTATCTTTCTAGGAGGTGAAATATTGTAACATTTCAGTTTGTTATAGTGTCACTAGGAGGTGAACCACTGTAACAGTTCAGTGTGTTAAAGTGTCTCTAGGAGGTGAGCTACTGTAACAGTTCAGTGGGTTACAGTGTCACTATCTAGGAGGTGAACTACTTTCACAGCTCAGTGTGTTATAGTGTCACTAGGAGGTGAACCACTGTAACAGTTCAGAGTGTTAAAGTGTCTCTAGGACGTGAACTACTGTAACACTTCAGTGTGTTATTGTGTCTCTTTCTAGGAGGTGAACATCTGTAACAGTACAGTGTGTTATAGTGTCACGAGGAGGTGAACTACTGTAACAGTTCAGTGTGTTATAGTGTCTCTTTCTAGGAGGTGAACTGCTGTAACAGTTCAGTGTGTTTTAGTGTCACTAGGAGGTGAACCATTGCAACAGTTCAGTGTGTTAAAGTGTCCCTAGGAGGTGAGCTACTGTAACAGTTCAGTGTGTTACAGTGTCACTATCTAGGAGGTGAACTACTGTAACAGCTCAGTGTTTTTTAGTGTCACTAGGAGGTGAAGCACTGTAACAGTTCAGTGTGTTATAGTGTCACTAGGAGGTGAACCACTGTAACAGTTCAGTGTGCTATAGTGTCTCTATCTAGTGCGTTAACTACTGTAACACTTCAGTGTGTTATTGTGTCTCTTTCTAGGAGTTGAACATCTGTAACATTTCAGTTTGTTTTAGTGTCACTAGGAGGTGAAATACTGTCACAGTTCAGTGTGTTATAGTGTCACTGGGAGGTGAACTACTGTAACAGTTCAGTGTGTTATAGTGTCACTAGGAGGTGAACTACTGTAACAGTTCAGTGTGTAATAGTTTTTCTAGGAGGTGAACTACTGTAACAGTTCAGTGTGTTATCGTGTCTCTATCTAGGAGGTGAACTAATGTAACAATTCTGTGTATTACAGTGTCTCTAGGAGGTGAACTACTGTAACAGTTGACTTTGTTATAGTTTCTCTAGCATTTGAACTACTGTAACAGTTCAGTGTGTTATAGTGTCTCTCTCTAGGAGGTAAACTACTGTAACAGTTCAGTGTGTTATAGTGTCTCTTTCTAGGAGGTGAACTGCTGTAACAGTTCAGTGTGTTTTAGTGTCACTAGGAGGTGAACCATTGCAACAGTTCAGTGTGTTAAAGTGTCCCTAGGAGGTGAGCTACTGTAACAGTTCAGTGTGTTACAGTGTCACTATCTAGGAGGTGAACTACTGTAACAGCTCAGTGTTTTTTAGTGTCACTAGGAGGTGAACCACTGTAACAGTTCAGTGTGTTATAGTGTCACTAGGAGGTGAACCACTGTAACAGTCAGTTGTATAGTGTCACTAGGAGGTGAACCATTGTAACAGTTCAGTGTGCTATAGTGTCTCAATCTAGTGGGTTAACTACTGTAACACTTCAGTGTGTTATTGTGTCTCTTTCTAGCAGGTGAACATCTGTAACATTTCAGTTTGTTTTAGTGTCACTAGGAGTTGAAATACTGTCACAGTTCATTGTGTTATAGTGTCACTGGGAGGTGAACTACTGTAACAGTTCAGTGTGTTATAGTGTCACTAGGAGGTGAACTACTGTAACAGTTCAGTGTGTAATAGTTTTTCTAGGAGGTGAACTACTGTAACAGTTCAGTGTGTTATAGTGTCTCTAGGAGGTGAACTACTTTAACAATTCGGTGTATTACAGTGTCTCTAGGAGGTGAGCTACTGTAACATTTCAGCGTGTTATAGTGTCTCTATGAGGTGAACAACTGTAACAGTTCAGTGTTTTAGTGTCACTAGGAGTTTGACTACTGAAAGAGTTCAGTGTGTTATAGTGTCTCTATGAGGTGAACTACTGTAACAGTACAGTGTGTTATAGTGTCAAGAGGAGGTGAACTACTGTAACAGTTCAGTGTGTTATAGTGTCACTGGGAGGTGAACTACTGTAACAGTTCAGTTTGTTATAGTGTCACTAGGAGTTTGACTACTGAAAGAGTTCAGTGTGTTATAGTGTCTCTATAAGGTGAACTACTGAAACAGTTCAGTGTGTTATAGTGTCACTAGGAGGTGAATCACTATAACAGTTCAGTGTGTACTAGTGTCTCTATCTAGGAGGTGAACTACTGTAACAGTTCAGTGTGTTTTAGTGTCACTAGGAGGTGATATACTGTCACAGTTCAGTGTGTTATAGTGTCACTGGGAGGTGAACTACTGTAACAGTTCAGTTTGTTATAGTGTCACTAGGAGTTTGACTACTGAAAGAGTTCAGTTTGTTATAGTTTCACTGGGAGGTGAACTACTGTAAGAGTTCAGTGTGTTATCGTGTCTCTATCTAGGAGGTGAACTAATTTAACAATTCTGTGTTTTACAGTGTCTCTAGGAGGTGAACTACTTTAACAGTTCAGTGTGTTACAGTGTCACTATCTAGGAGGTGAAATACTGTCACAGTTCATTGTGTTATAGTGTCACTGGGAGGTGAACTACTGTTACAGTTCAGTGTGTAATAGTTTTTCTAGATGGTGAACTACTGTAACAGTTCAGTGTGTTATAGTGTCTCTATCTAGTGGGTTAACTACTGTAACGGTTCAGTGTGTTATAGTGTCTCTTTCTAGGAGGTGAACTGCTGTAACAGTTCAGTGTATTTTAGTGTCACTAGGAGGTGAACCACTGTAACAGTTCAGTGTGTTAAAGTGTCTCTAGGAGGTGAGCTACTGTAACAGTTCAGTGTGTTACAGTGTCACTATCTGGGAGGTGAACTACTGTAACAGCTCAGTGTGTTTTAGTGTCACTAGGAGGTGAACTACTGTAACAATTCGGTGTATTACAGTGTCTCCAGGAGGTGAGCTACTGTAACAGTTCAGTGTGTTATAGTGTCTCTAGGAGGTGAACTACTGTAACAATTCGGTGTATTACAGTGTCTCTAGGAGGTGAGCTACTGTAACAGTTCAGCGTGTTATAGTGTCTCTATCTAGGAGGTGAACGACTGTAACTATTCTGTGTATGACAGTGTCTCTAGGAGGTGAACTACTGTAACACTTGAGTTTGTTATAGTTTCTCTAGCATTTGAACTACTGTAACAGTTCAGTGTGTTATAGTGTCTCTCTCTAGGAGGTGAACTACTGTAACGGTTGAGTGTGTTATAGTGTCACTAGAAGGTGAACCACTGTAACAGTTCAGTGTGCTATAGTGTCACTAGGAGTTTGACTACTGAAAGAGTTCAGTGTGTAATAGTGTCTCAATGAGGTGAACAACTGTAACAGTTCAGCTTGTTTTAGTGTCACTAGGAGGTGAACTACTGTAACAGTTCAGTGTGTTATCGTGTCTCTATCTAGGAGGTGAACTAATGTAACAATTCTGTGTATTACAGTGTCTCTAGGAGGTGAACTACTGTAACAGTTGGGTGTGTTATAGTTTCTCTAGCATTTGAACTACTGTAACAGTTCAGTGTGTTATAGTGTCACGAGGAGGTGAACTACTGTAACAGTTCAGTGTGTTATAGTGTCACTAGGAGGTGAACTACTGTAACAGTTCAGTGTGTTATAGTTTCTCTAGCAGGTGAGCTACTGTAACAGTTCAGCGTGTTATAGTGTCAGTAGGAGGTGAAATACTGTAACAGTCCAGTGTGTTATAGTGTCACTGGGAGGTGAACTACTGTAAGAGTTCAGTGTGTTATCGTGTCTCTATCTAGGAGGTGAACTAATGTAAAAATTCTGTGTATTACAGTGTCTCTAGGAGGTGAACTACTGTAACAGTTGACTTTGTTATAGTTTCTCTAGCATTTGAACTACTGTAACAGTTCAGTGTGTTATAGTGTCTCTCTAGGAGGTGAACTACTGTAACGGTTCAGTGTGTTATAGTGTCTCTTTCTAGGAGGTGAAATGCTGTAACAGTTCAGTGTGTTTTAGTGTCACTAGGAGGTGAACCATTGCAACAGTTCAGTGTGTTAAAGTGTCCCTAGGAGGTGAGCTACTGCAACAGTTCAGTGTGTTACAGTGTCACTATCTAGGAGGTGAACTACTGTAACAGCTCAGTGTGTTTTAGTGTCACTAGGAGGTGAACCACTGTAACAGTTCAGTGTGTTATAGTGTCTCTAGGAGGTGAACCACTGTAACAGTTCAGTGTGTTATAGTGTCTCTATCTAGTGAGGTGAACTACTGTAACACTTCAGTGTGTTATTGTGTCTCTTTCTAGGAGGTGAACAACTGTAACATTTCAGTGTGTTTTAGTGTCACTAGGAGGTGAAATACTGTCACAGTTCAGTGTGTTATAGTGTCACTAGGAGGTGAACTACTGTAACAGTTCAGTGTGTTATAGTGTTTTCTAGGAGGTGAACTACTGTAACAGTTCAGTGTGTTATAGTGTCTATCTAGGAGGTGAACTACTGTAAGAGTTCAGTGTGTTATAGTGTCCTACTAGGAGGTGAACTAATGTAACAGTTCAGTGTGTTACAGTGTCTCTAGGAGGTGAACTACTGTAACAGTTGAGTGTGTTATAGTGTCTCTAGCAGTTTGAACTACTGTAACAGTTCAGTGTGTTATAGTGTCTCTCTCTAGGAGGTGAACTACTGTAACAGTTCAGTGTGTTATAGTGTCACTAGGAGGTGAATCACTGTAACAGTTCAGTGTGCTATAGTGTCACTAGGAGTTTGATTACTGAAACAGTTCAGTGTGTTATAGTGTCTCTATGAGGTGAACTACTGTAAAAGTTCAGTGTGTAATAGTGTCTCAATGAGGTGAACTACTGTAACAGTTCAGTGAGTTTTAGTGTCTCTAGGAGGTGAGCTACTGTAACAGTTCAGTGTGTTACAGTGTCACTATCTAGGAGGTGAACCACTGTAACAGTTCAGTGTGTTATAGGGTCACGAGGAGGTGAACCTCTGTAACAGCTCAGTGTGTTACAGTGTCACGAGGAGGTGAACTACTGTAACAGTTCAGTGTGTAATAGTGTCTCAATGAGGTGAACTACTGTAACAGTTCAGTGTGTTTTAGTGTCACTAGGAGGTGAACTACTGTAACAGTTCAGTGTGTTATAGTGTCTCTATCTAGGAGGTGAACTAATGTAACAGTTCAGTGTATTACAGTGTCTCTAGGAGGTGAACTACTGTAACAGTTCAGTGTGTTATAGTGTCTCTATCTAGGAGGTGAACTACTGTAACTATTCTGTGTATTACAGTGTCTCTAGGAGGTGAACTACTGTAACAGTTGAGTGTGTTATAGTTTCTCTAGCATTTGAACTACTGTAACAGTTCAGTGTGTTATAGTGTCTCTCTCTAGGAGGTGAACTACTGTAACGGTTGAGTGTGTTATAGTGTCACTAGGAGGTGAACCACTGTAACAGTTCAGTGTGCTATAGTGTCACTAGGAGTTTGAACTACTGAACAGTTCTGTGTGTAATAGTGTCATCAAGGAGGTGAACAACTGTAACAGTTCAGTGTGTTATAGTGTCACTAGGAGGTGAACTACTGTAACAGTTCAGTGTGTTATAGTGTCTCTATCTAGGAGGTGAACTAATGTAACAATTCTGTGTGTTAAAGTGGCTCTCGGAGGTGAACTACTGTAACAGTTCAGTGTGTTATAGTGTCACTACTAGGAGGTGAACTACTGTAACAGTTCAGTGTGTTATAGTGTCTCTAGGAGGTGAACTACTGTAACAGTTCAGTGTGTTATAGTGTCTCTAGGAGGTGAGCCACTGTAACAGTTCAGCGTGTTATAGTGTCACTAGGAGGTGAAATACTGTAACAGTCCAGTGTGTTATAGTGTCACTGGGAGGTGAACTACTGTAAGAGTTCAGTGTGTTATAGTGTCTCTATCTAGGAGGTGAACTAATGTAAAAGTTCTGTGTATTACAGTGTCTCTAGGAGGTGAACTACTGTAACAGTTGACTTTGTTATAGTGTCTCTAGCATTTGAACTACTGTAACAGTTCAGTGTGTTATAGTGTCTCTCTCTAGGAGGTAACTACTGTAACAGTTCAGTGTGTTATAGTGTCTCTTTCTAGGAGGTGAACTGCTGTAACAGTTCAGTGTGTTTTAGTGTCACTAGGAGGTGAACCACTGCAACAGTTCAGTGTGTTAAAGTGTCCCTAGGAGGTGAGCTACTGCAACAGTTCAGTGTGTTACAGTGTCACTATCTAGGAGGTGAACTACTGTAACAGCTCAGTGTGTTATAGTGTCTCTAGGAGGTGAACCACTGTAACAGTTCAGTGTGTTATAGTGTCTCTAGGAGGTGAACCACTGTAACAGTTCAGTGTGCTATAGTGTCTCTATCTAGTGCGTGAACTACTGTAACACTTCAGTGTGTTATTGTGTCTCTTTCTAGGAGTTGAACATCTGTAACATTTCAGTTTGTTTTAGTGTCACTAGGAGGTGAAATACTGTCACAGTTCAGTGTGTTATAGTGTCACTAGGAGGTGAACTACTGTAACAGTTCAGTGTGTAATAGTGTTTCTAGGAGGTGAACTACTGTAACAGTTCAGTGTGTTATAGTGTCTCTAGGAGGTGAACTACTGTAAGAGTTCAGTGTGTTATAGTGTCTCTATCTAGGAGGTGAACTAATGTAACAATTCTGTGTATTACAGTGTCTCTAGGAGGTGAACTACTGTAACAGTTGAGTTTGTTATAGTTTCTCTAGCATTTGAACTACTGTAACAGTTCAGTGTGTTATAGTGTCTCTCTCTAGGAGGTGAACTACTGTAACGGTTCAGTGTGTTATAGTGTCACTAGGAGGTGAATCACTGTAACAGTTCAGTGTGCTATAGTGTCACTAGGAGTTTGATTACTGAAATAGTTCAGTGTGTTATAGTGTCTCTATGAGGTGAACTACTGTAAAAGTTCAGTGTGTAATAGTGTCTCAATGAGGTGAACAACTGTAACAGTTCAGTGAGTTTTAGTGTCTCTAGGAGGTGAGCTACTGTAACAGTTCAGTGTGTTACAGTGTCACTATCTAGGAGGTGAACCTCTGTAACAGTTCAGTGTGTTATAGGGTCACGAGGAGGTGAACCTCTGTAACAGCTCAGTGTGTTACAGTGTCACGAGGAGGTGAACTACTGTAACAGTTCAGTGTGTAATAGTGTCTCAATGAGGTGAACAACTGTAACAGTTCAGTGAGTTTTAGTGTCACTAGGAGGTGAACTACTGTAACAGTTCAGTGTGTTATTGTGTCTCTATCTAGGAGGTGAACTAATGTAACTATTCTGTGTATTACAGTGTCTCTAGGAGGTGAACTACTGTAACAGTTGAGTGTGTTATAGTTTCTCTAGCATTTGAACTACTCTAACAGTTCAGTGTGTTATAGTGTCTCTCTCTAGGAGGTGAACTACTGTAACGGTTCAGTGTGTTATAGTGTCACTAGGAGGTGAACTACTGCAACAGTTCAGTGTGTTATAGTGTCACTAGGTTGGTGAACTACTGTAACAGCTCTGTGTGTTATTGTGTCTCTAGGAGGTGAACCACTGTAACAGTTCAGTGTGTTATAGTGTCACTAGGAGGTGAACCACTGTAACAGTTCAGTGTGTTAAAGTGTCTCTAGGAGGTGAGCTACTGTAACAGTTCAGTGTGTTATAGTGTCACTAGGAGGTGAATTACTGTAACAGTTCAGTGTGTTATAGTGTCTCTCTAGGAGGTGAACTACTGTAACGGTTCAGTGTGTTATAGTGTATCTTTCTAGGAGGTGAAATATTGTAACATTTCAGTGTGTTATAGTGTCACTAGGAGGTGAACCACTGTAACAGTTCAGTGTGTTAAAGTGTCTCTAGGAGGTGAGCTACTGTAACAGTTCAGTGGGTTACAGTGTCACTATCTAGGAGGTGAACTACTTTCACAGCTCAGTGTGTTATAGTGTCTCTAGGAGGTGAACCACTGTAACAGTTCAGTGTGTTATAGTGTCTCTAGGAGGTGAACTACTGTAACACTTCAGTGTGTTATTGTGTCTCTTTCTAGGAGGTGAACATCTGTAACAGTACAGTGTGTTATAGTGTCACGAGGAGGTGAACTACTGTAACAGTTCAGTGTGTTATAGTGTCTCTTTCTAGGAGGTGAACTGCTGTAACAGTTCAGTGTGTTTTAGTGTCACTAGGAGGTGAACCATTGCAACAGTTCAGTGTGTTAAAGTGTCCCTAGGAGGTGAGCTACTGTAACAGTTCAGTGTGTTACAGTGTCACTATCTAGGAGGTGAACTACTGTAACAGCTCAGTGTTTTTTAGTGTCACTAGGAGGTGAACCACTGTAACAGTTCAGTGTGTTATAGTGTCACTAGGAGGTGAACCACTGTAACAGTTCAGTGTGCTATAGTGTCTCTATCTAGTGCGTGAACTACTGTAACACTTCAGTGTGTTATTGTGTCTCTTTCTAGGAGTTGAACATCTGTAACATTTCAGTTTGTTTTAGTGTCACTAGGAGGTGAAACTACTGTAACAGTTCAGTGTGTTATAGTGTCACTAGGAGGGTGAACTACTGTAACAGTTCAGTGTGTAATAGTTTTTCTAGGAGGTGAACTACTGTAACAGTTCAGTGTGTTATAGTGTCTCTAGGAGGTGAACTACTGTAAGAGTTCAGTGTGTTATCGTGTCTCTATCTAGGAGGTGAACTAATGTAACAATTCTGTGTATTACAGTGTCTCTAGGAGGTGAACTACTGTAACAGTTGAGTTTGTTATAGTGTCTCTAGCATTTGAACTACTGTAACAGTTCAGTGTGTTATAGTGTCTCTCTCTAGGAGGTGAACTACTGTAACGGTTCAGTGTGTTATAGTGTCACTAGGAGGTGAACTACTGCAACAGTTCAGTGTGTTATAGTGTCACTAGGTTGGTGAACTACTGTAACAGCTCTGTGTGTTATAGTGTCTCTATCTAGGAGGTGAACTAATGTAACAATTCTGTGTATTACAGTGTCTCTAGGAGGTGAACTGCTGTAACAGTTCAGTGTGTTTTAGTGTCACTAGGAGGTGAACCATTGCAACAGTTCAGTGTGTTAAAGTGTCCCTAGGAGGTGAGCTACTGTAACAGTTCAGTGTGTTATAGTGTCACTATCTAGGAGGTGAACTACTGTAACAGCTCAGTGTGTTATAGTGTCACTAGGAGGTGAAGTACTGTAACAGTTCAGTGTGTTATAGTGTCACTAGGAGGTGAACCACTGTAACAGTTCAGTGTGTTATAGTGTCTCTACTAGTGCGTGAACTACTGTAACACTTCAGTGTGTTATTGTGTCTCTTCTAGGAGGTGAACATCTGTAACAGTTCAGTGTGTTATAGTGTCACTAGGAGGTGAAACTACTGTAACAGTTCAGTGTGTTATAGTGTCTCTAGGAGGTGAACTACTGTAACAGTTCAGTGTGTTATAGTGTTTCTAGGAGGTGAACTACTGTAACAGTTCAGTGTGTTATAGTGTCTCTAGGAGGTGAACTACTGTAAGAGTTCAGTGTGTTATAGTGTCTTATCTAGGAGGTGAACTAATGTAACAGTTCAGTGTGTTACAGTGTCTCTAGGAGGTGAACTACTGTAACAGTTGAGTGTGTTATAGTGTCTCTAGGAGTTGAACTACTGTAACAGTTCAGTGTGTTATAGTGTCTCTCTCTAGGAGGTGAACTACTGTAACGGTTCAGTGTGTTATAGTGTCACTAGGAGGTGAACTACTGCAACAGTTCAGTGTGTTATAGTGTCACTAGGTGGTGAACTACTGTAACAGTTCAGTGTGTTATAGTGTCTCATCTAGGAGGTGAACTAATGTAACAATTCTGTGTATTACAGTGTCTCTAGGAGGTGAACTAGCTGTAACAGTTCAGTGTGTTTTAGTGTCACTAGGAGGTGAACCATTGCAACAGTTCAGTGTGTTAAAGTGTCCCTAGGAGGTGAGCTACTGTAACAGTTCAGTGTGTTACAGTGTCACTATCTAGGAGGTGAACTACTGTAACAGCTCAGTGTTTTTTAGTGTCACTAGGAGGTGAAGCACTGTAACAGTTCAGTGTGTTATAGTGTCACTAGGAGGTGAACCACTGTAACAGTTCAGTGTGCTATAGTGTCTCTATCTAGTGCGTTAACTACTGTAACAGTTCAGTGTGTTATAGTGTCTCTTTCTAGGAGGTGAACAACTGTAACATTTCAGTGTGTTTTAGTGTCACTAGGAGGTGAAATACTGTCACAGTTCAGTGTGTTATAGTGTCACTAGGAGGGGAACTACTGTAACAGTTCAGTGTGTAATAGTTTTTCTAGGAGGTGAACTACTGTAACAGTTCAGTGTGTTATAGTGTCTCTAGGAGGTGAACTACTGTAAGAGTTCAGTGTGTTATCGTGTCTCTATCTAGGAGGTGAACTAATGTAACAATTCTGTGTATTACAGTGTCTCTAGGAGGTGAACTACTTTTACAGTTGAGTTTGTTATAGTTTCTCTAGCATTTGAACTACTGTAACAGTTCAGTGTGTTATAGTGTCTCTCTCTAGGAGGTGAACTACTGTAACGGTTCAGTGTGTTATAGTGTCACTAGGAGGTGAACTACTGCAACAGTTCAGTGTGTTATAGTGTCACTAGGTTGGTGAACTACTGTAACAGCTCTGTGTGTTATAGTGTCTCTATCTAGGAGGTGAACTAATGTAACAATTCTGTGTATTACAGTGTCTCTAGGAGGTGAACTACTGTAACAGTTGAGTTTGTTATAGTTTCTCTAGCATTTGAACTACTGTAACAGTTCAGTGTGTTATAGTGTCTCTCTCTAGGAGGTGAACTACTGTAACGGTTCAGTGTGTTATAGTGTCACTAGAAGGTGAATCACTGTAACAGTTCAGTGTGCCATAATGTCACTAGGAGTTTGATTACTGAAATAGTTCAGTGTGTTATAGTGTCTCTATGAGGTGAACTACTGTAAAAGTTCAGTGTGTAATAGTGTCTCAATGAGGTGAACAACTGTAACAGTTCAGTGAGTTTTAGTGTCTCTAGGAGGTGAGCTACTGTAACAGTTCAGTGTGTTACAGTGTCACTATCTAGGAGGTGAACCACTGTAACAGTTCAGTGTGTTATAGGGTCACGAGGAGGTGAACCTCTGTAACAGCTCAGTGTGTTACAGTGTCACGAGGAGGTGAACTACTGTAACAGTTCAGTGTGTAATAGTGTCTCAATGAGGTGAACTACTGTAACAGTTCAGTGAGTTTTAGTGTCTCTAGGAGGTGAACCACTGTAACAGTTCAGTGTGTTATAGTGTCTCTATCTAGGAGGTGAACTAATGTAACAATTCTGTGTATTACAGTGTCTCTAGGAGGTGAACTACTGTAACAGTTGAGTTTGTTATAGTTTCTCTAGCATTTGAACTACTGTAACAGTTCAGTGTGTTATAGTGTCTCTCTCTAGGAGGTGAACTACTGTAACGGTTCAGTGTGTTATAGTGTCACTAGGAGGTGAACTACTGCAACAGTTCAGTGTGTTATAGTGTCACTAGGTTGGTGAACTACTGTAACAGCTCTGTGTGTTATTGTGTCTCTAGGAGGTGAACCACTGTAACAGTTCAGTGTGTTATAGTGTCACTAGGAGGTGAACCACTGTAACAGTTCAGTGTGTTAAAGTGTCTCTAGGAGGTGAGCTACTGTAACAGTTCAGTGTGTTATAGTGTCACTAGGAGGTGAATTACTGTAACAGTTCAGTGTGTTATAGTGTCTCTCTAGGAGGTGAACTACTGTAACGGTTCAGTGTGTTATCGTGTCTCTATCTAGGAGGTGAACTAATGTAACTATTCTGTGTATTACAGTGTCTCTAGGAGGTGAACTACTGTAACAGTTGAGTGTGTTATAGTTTCTCTAGCATTTGAACTACTCTAACAGTTCAGTGTGTTATAGTGTCTCTCTCTAGGAGGTGAACTACTGTAACGGTTCAGTGTGTTATAGTGTCACTAGGAGGTGAACTACTGCAACAGTTCAGTGTGTTATAGTGTCACTAGGTTGGTGAACTACTGTAACAGCTCTGTGTGTTATTGTGTCTCTAGGAGGTGAACCACTGTAACAGTTCAGTGTGTTATAGTGTCACTAGGAGGTGAACCACTGTAACAGTTCAGTGTGTTAAAGTGTCTCTAGGAGGTGAGCTACTGTAACAGTTCAGTGTGTTATAGTGTCACTAGGAGGTGAATTACTGTAACAGTTCAGTGTGTTATAGTGTCTCTCTAGGAGGTGAACTACTGTAACGGTTCAGTGTGTTATAGTGTATCTTTCTAGGAGGTGAAATATTGTAACATTTCAGTTTGTTATAGTGTCACTAGGAGGTGAACCACTGTAACAGTTCAGTGTGTTAAAGTGTCTCTAGGAGGTGAGCTACTGTAACAGTTCAGTGGGTTACAGTGTCACTATCTAGGAGGTGAACTACTTTCACAGCTCAGTGTGTTTAGTGTCACTAGGAGGTGAACCTCTGTAACAGTTCAGTGTGTTATAGTGTCTCTAGGAGGTGAACTACTGTAACACTTCAGTGTGTTATTGTGTCTCTTTCTAGGAGGTGAACATCTGTAACAGTACAGTGTGTTATAGTGTCACGAGGAGGTGAACTACTGTAACAGTTCAGTGTGTTATAGTGTCTCTTTCTAGGAGGTGAACTGCTGTAACAGTTCAGTGTGTTTTAGTGTCACTAGGAGGTGAACCATTGCAACAGTTCAGTGTGTTACAGTGTCACTATCTAGGAGGTGAACTACTGTAACAGCTCAGTGTTTTTTAGTGTCACTAGGAGGTGAACCACTGTAACAGTTCAGTGTGTTATAGTGTCACTAGGAGGTGAACCACTGTAACAGTTCAGTGTGCTATAGTGTCTCTATCTAGTGCGTTAACTACTGTAACACTTCAGTGTGTTATTGTGTCTCTTTCTAGGAGTTGAACATCTGTAACATTTCAGTTTGTTTTAGTGTCACTAGGAGGTGAAATACTGTCACAGTTCAGTGTGTTATAGTGTCACTGGGAGGTGAACTACTGTAACAGTTCAGTGTGTTATAGTGTCACTAGGAGGTGAACTACAGTAACAGTTCAGTGTGTAATAGTTTTTCTAGGAGGTGAACTACTGTAACAGTTCAGTGTGTTATAGTGTCTCTAGGAGGTGAACTACTGTAAGAGTTCAGTGTGTTATCGTGTCTCTATCTAGGAGGTGAACTAATGTAACAATTCTGTGTATTACAGTGTCTCTAGGAGGTGAACTACTGTAACAGTTGAGTTTGTTATAGTTTCTCTAGCATTTGAACTACTGTAACAGTTCAGTGTGTTATAGTGTCTCTCTCTAGGAGGTGAACTACTGTAACGGTTCAGTGTGTTATAGTGTCACTAGGAGGTGAACTACTGCAACAGTTCAGTGTGTTATAGTGTCACTAGGTTGGTGAACTACTGTAACAGTTGAGTTTTTTATAGTTTCTCTAGGATTTGAACCACTGTAACAGTTCAGTGTGTTATAGTGTCTCAAGGAGGTGAACAACTGTAACAGTTCAGTGTGTTATAGTGTCTCTAGGAGGTGAGCTACTGTAACAGTTCAGTGTGTTATAGTGTCACTCTAGGAGGTGAACTACTGTAACAGTTCAGTGTGTTAAAGTGGCTCTCGGAGGTGAACTACAGTAACAGTTCAGTGTGTTTTAGTGTCACTAGGAGGTGAACTACTGTAACAGTTCAGTGTGTTATAGTGTCTCTAGGAGGTGAACAACTGTAACAGTTCAGTGTGTTATAGTGTCTCTAGGAGGTGAACTACTGTAACAGTTCAGTGTGTTATAGTGTCTCCCTTAGGAGGTGAACTAATGTAACGGTTCAGTGTGTTTATAGTGTCACTAGGAGGTGAACTACTGTAACAGTTCAGTCTGTTATAGTGTCTCTAGGTAGGTGAACTACTGTAACAGTTCAGTGTGTTATAGTGTTCTCTCTAGGAGGTGAACTACTGTAACAGTTCAGTGTGTTATAGTGTCTCTCTCTAGGAGGTGAACTACTGTAACGGTTCAGTGTGTTATAGTGTCACTAGGAGGTGAACCACTGTAACAGTTCAGTGTGCTATAGTGTCTCTATCTAGTACGTTAACTACTGTAACACTTCAGTGTGTTATTGTGTCTCTATCTAGGAGTTGAACATCTGTAACATTTCAGTGTGTTTATAGTGTCACTAGGAGGTGAAATACTGTCACAGTTCAGTGTGTTATAGTGTCACTGGGAGGTGAACTACTGTAACAGTTCAGTGTGTTATAGTGTCACTAGGAGGTGAACTACTGTAACAGTTCAGTGTGTAATAGTGTCTCTAGGAGGTGAACTACTGTAACAGTTCAGTGTGTTATAGTGTCTCTAGGAGGTGAACTACTGTAACAGTTCAGTGTGTTATAGTGTCTCTATCTAGGAGGTGAACTAATGTAACAGTTCAGTGTATTACAGTGTCTCTAGGAGGTGAACTACTGTAACAGTTGAGTGTGTTATAGTGTCTCTAGCATTTGAACTACTGTAACAGTTCAGTGTGTTATAGTGTCTCTCTCTAGGAGGTGAACTACTGTAACGGTTCAGTGTGTTATAGTGTCACTAGAAGGTGAATCACTGTAACAGTTCAGTGTGCTATAATGTCACTAGGAGTTTGACTACTGAAAGAGTTCAGTGTGTTATAGTGTCTCTATGAGGTGAACTACTGTAAAAGTTCAGTGTGTAATAGTGTCTCAATGAGGTGAACAACTGTAACAGTTCAGTGAGTTTTAGTGTCTCTAGGAGGTGAGCTACTGTAACAGGTCAGTGTGTTACAGTGTCACTATCTAGGAGGTGAACCTCTGTAACAGTTCAGTGTGTTTTAGGGTCACGAGGAGGTGAACCTCTGTAACAGCTCAGTGTGTTACAGTGTCTCTATGAGGTGAACTACTGTAACAGTTCAGTGTGTAATAGTGTCTCAATGAGGTGAACAACTGTAACAGTTCAGTGAGTTTTAGTGTCACTAGGAGGTGAACTACTGTAACAGTTCAGTGTGTTATCGTGTCTCTATCTAGGAGGTGAACTAATGTAACTATTCTGTGTATTACAGTGTCTCTAGGAGGTGAACTACTGTAACAGTTGAGTGTGTTATAGTTTCTCTAGCATTTGAACTACTCTAACAGTTCAGTGTGTTATAGTGTCTCTCTCTAGGAGGTGAACTACTGTAACGGTTCAGTGTGTTATAGTGTCACTAGGAGGTGAACTACTGCAACAGTTCAGTGTGTTATAGTGTCACTAGGTTGGTGAACTACTGTAACAGCTCTGTGTGTTATTGTGTCTCTAGGAGGTGAACCACTGTAACAGTTCAGTGTGTTATAGTGTCACTAGGAGGTGAACCACTGTAACAGTTCAGTGTGTTAAAGTGTCTCTAGGAGGTGAGCTACTGTAACAGTTCAGTGTGTTATAGTGTCACTAGGAGGTGAAATACTGTAACAGTTCAGTGTGTTATAGTGTCTCTCTAGGAGGTGAACAACTGTAACGGTTCAGTGTGTTATAGTGTATCTTTCTAGGATGTGAAATACTGTAACATTTCAGTTTGTTATAGTGTCACTAGGAGGTGAACCACTGTAACAGTTCAGTGTGTTAAAGTGTCTCTAGGAGGTGAGCTACTGTAACAGTTCAGTGTGTTACAGTGTCACTATCTAGGAGGTGAACTACTGTAACAGCTCAGTGTTTTTTAGTGTCACTAGGAGGTGAACCACTGTAACAGTTCAGTGTGTTATAGTGTCTCTAGGAGGTGAACTACTGTAACACTTCAGTGTGTTATTGTGTCTCTTTCTAGGAGGTGAACATCTGTAACAGTACAGTGTGTTATAGTGTCACGAGGAGGTGAACTACTGTAACAGATCAGTGTGTTATAGTGTCTCTAGGATGTGAACTACTGTAACAGTTCAGTGTGTTTTAGTGTCACTAGGAGGTGAACCATTGCAACAGTTCAGTGTGTTAAAGTGTCCCTAGGAGGTGAGCTACTGTAACAGTTCAGTGTGTTACAGTGTCACTATCTAGGAGGTGAACTACTGTAACAGCTCAGTGTTTTTTAGTGTCACTAGGAGGTGAACCACTGTAACAGTTCAGTGTGTTATAGTGTCACTAGGAGGTGAACTACTGCAACAGTTCAGTGTGTTATAGTATCACTAGGTGGTGAACTACTGTAACAGTTCAGTGTGTTATTGTGTCCTTCTAGGAGGTGAACTACTGCAACATTTCAGTGTGTTATAGTGTCACTAGGTTGGTGAACTACTGTAACAGTTCAGTGTGTTTTAGTGTCACTAGGAGGTGAAATACTGTAACAGTTCAGTGTGTTATAGTGTCACTGGGAGGTGAACTACTGTAACAGTTCAGTGTGTTATAGTGTCATTATCTAGGAGGTGAACTACTGTAACAATTCTGTGTGTTAAAGTGGCTCTCGGAGGTGAACTACTGTAACAGTTCAGTGTGTTTTAGTGTCACTAGGAGGAGAAATACTGTCACAGTTCAGTGTGTTATAGTGTCACTGGGAGGTGAACTACTGTAACAGTTGAGTGTGTTATAGTGTCTCTAGCATTTGAACTACTGTAACAGTTCAGTGTGTTATAGTGCTCTCTAGGAGGTGAACTACTGTAACGGTTCAGTGTGTTAAAGTGTCTCTAGGAGGTGAGCTACTGTAACCGTTCAGTGTGTTACAGTGTCACTATCTAGGAGGTGAACTACTGTAACAGCTCAGTGTGTTTTAGTGTCACTTGGAGGTGAACCACTGTAAATGTTCAGTGTGTTATAGTGTCACGAGGAGGTGAACTACTGTAACAGTTCAGTGTGTTTTAGTGTCACTAGGAGGTGAAATACTCTCACAGTTCAGTGTGTTATAGTGTCTCTATCTTGGAGGTGAACTACAGTAACAATTCTGTGTGTTAAAGTGTCTCTAGGAGGTGAGCTACTGTAACAGTTCAGTGTGCTATAGTGTCTCTACCTAGTGGATTAACTACTGTAACACTTCAGTGTGTTATTGTGTCTCTTTCTAGGAGGTGAACATCTGTAACATTTCAGTTTGTTTTAGTGTCACTAGGAGGTGAACTACTGTAACAGTTCAGTGTGTTATAGTGTCTCTCTAGGAGGTGAACTACTGTAACGGTTCAGTGTGTTATAGTGTATCTTTCTAGGAGGTGAAATACTGTAACATTTCAGTTTGTTATAGTGTCACTAGGAGGTGAACCACTGTAACAGTTCAGTGTGTTAAAGTGTCTCTAGGAGGTGAGCTACTGTAACAGTTCAGTGGGTTACAGTGTCACTATCTAGGAGGTGAACTACTTTCACAGCTCAGTGTGTTTTAGTGTCACTAGGAGGTGAACCTCTGTAACAGTTCAGTGTGTTATAGTGTCTCTAGGAGGTGAACTACTGTAACACTTCAGTGTGTTATTGTGTCTCTAGGAGGTGAGCTACTGTAACAGTTCAGTGTGTTATAGTGTCTCTAGGAGGTGAGCTACTGTAACAGTTCAGTGTGTTACAGTGTCACTATCTAGGAGGTGAACCTCTGTAACAGTTCAGTGTGTTATAGGGTCACGAGGAGGTGAACCTCTGTAACAGCTCAGTGTGTTACAGTGTCACGAGGAGGTGAACTACTGTAACAGTTCAGTGTGTAATAGTGTCTCAATGAGGTGAACAACTGTAACAGTTCAGTGAGTTTTAGTGTCACTAGGAGGGGAACTACTGTAACAGTTCAGTGTGTTATCGTGTCTCTATCTAGGAGGTGAACTAATGTAACTATTCTGTGTATTACAGTGTCTCTAGGAGGTGAACTACTGTAACAGTTGAGTGTGTTATAGTTTCTCTAGCATTTGAACTACTCTAACAGTTCAGTGTGTTATAGTGTCTCTCTCTAGGAGGTGAACTACTGTAACGGTTCAGTGTGTTATAGTGTCACTAGGAGGTGAACTACTGCAAAAGTTCAGTGTGTTATAGTGTCACTAGGTTGGTGAACTACTGTAACAGCTCTGTGTGTTATTGTGTCTCTAGGAGGTGAACCACTGTAACAGTTCAGTGTGTTATAGTGTCACTAGGAGGTGAACCACTGTAACAGTTCAGTATGTTAAAGTGTCTCTAGGAGATGAGCTACTGTAACAGTTCAGTGTGTTATAGTGTCACCAGGAGGTGAAATACTGTAACAGTTCAGTGTGTTATAGTGTCTCTCTAGGAGGTTAACTACTGTAACGGTTCAGTGTGTTATAGTGTATCTTTCTAGGAGGTGAACTACTGTAACAGTTCAGTGTGTTATAGTGTCTCTATCTAGGATGTGAACTACTGTAACAGTTATGTGTGTTATAGTGTCACTGGGAGGTGAACTACTGTACCTGTTCAGTGTGTTTTAGTGTCACTAGGAGGAGAAATACTGTCACAGTTCAGTGTGTTATAGTGTCACTGGGAGGTGAACTACTGTAACAGTTGAGTTTGTTATTGTTTCTCTAGCATTTGAACTACTGTAACAGTTCAGTGTGTTATAGTGTCTCTAGGAGGTGAACTACTGTAACAGTTCAGTGTGTTAAAGTGTCTCTAGGAGTTGAGCTACTGTAACCGTTCAGTGTGTTACAGTGTCACTATCTAGGAGGTGAACTACTGTAACAGCTCAGTGTGTTTTAGTGTCACTTGGAGGTGAACCACTGTAACTGTTCAGTGTGTTATAGTGTCACGAGGAGGTGAACTACTGTAACAGTTCAGTGTGTTTTAGTGTCACTAGGAGGTGAAATACTCTCACAATTCAGTGTGTTATAGTGTCTCTATCTTGGAGGTGAACTACAGTAACAATTATGTGTGTTAAAATGTCTCTAGGAGGTGAGCTACTGTAACAGTTCAGTGTGCTATAGTGTCTCTACCTAGTGGATTAACTACTGTAACACTTCAGTGTGTTATTGTGTCTCTTTCTAGGAGGTGAACATCTGTAACATTTCAGTTTGTTTTAGTGTCACTAGGAGGTGAACTACTGTAACAGTTCAGTGTGTTATAGTGTCTCTCTAGGAGGTGAACTACTGTAACGGTTCAGTGTGTTATAGTGTATCTTTCTAGGAGGTGAAATACTGTAACATTTCAGTTTGTTATAGTGTCACTAGGAGGTGAACCACTGTAACAGTTCAGTGTGTTAAAGTGTCTCTAGGAGGTGAGCTACTGTAACAGTTCAGTGGGTTACAGTGTCACTATCTAGGAGGTGAACTACTGTAACAGCTCAGTGTTTTTTAGTGTCACTAGGAGGTGAACCACTGTAACAGTTCAGTGTGTTATAGTGTCACTAGGAGGTGAACTACTGTAACACTTCAGTGTGTTATTGTGTCTCTTTCTAGGAGGTGAACATCTGTAACAGTACAGTGTGTTATAGTGTCACGAGGAGGTGAACTACTGTAACAGATCAGTGTGTTATAGTGTCTCTAGGATGTGAACTACTGTAACAGTTCAGTGTGTTTTAGTGTCACTAGGATGTGAACCATTGCAACAGTTCAGTGTGTTAAAGTGTCCCTAGGAGGTGAGCTACTGTAACAGTTCAGTGTGTTACAGTGTCACTATCTAGGAGGTGAACTACTGTAACAGCTCAGTGTTTTTTAGTGTCACTAGGAGGTGAACCACTGTAACAGTTCAGTGTGTTATAGTGTCACTAGGAGGTGAACTACTGCAACAGTTCAGTGTGTTATAGTATCACTAGGTTGGTGAACTACTGTAACAGTTCAGTGTGTTATAGTGTCTCTAGGAGGTGAACTACTGCAACAGTTCAGTGTGTTATAGTATCAATAGGTTGGTGAACTACTGTAACAGTTCAGTGTGTTTTAGTGTCACTAGGAGGTGAAATATTGTCATAGTTCAGTGTGTTATAGTGTCACTGGGAGGTGAACTACTGTAACAGTTCAGTGTGTTATAGTGTCTCTATCTAGGATGTGAACTACTGTAACAGTTATGTGTGTTATAGTGTCACTGGGAGGTGAACTACTGTACCTGTTCAGTGTGTTTTAGTGTCACTAGGAGGAGAAATGCTGTCACAGTTCAGTGTGTTATAGTGTCACTGGGAGGTGAACTACTGTAACAGTTGAGTGTGTTATAGTTTCTCTAGCATTTGAACTACTCTAACAGTTCAGTGTGTTATAGTGTCTCTCTCTAGGAGGTGAACTACTGTAACGGTTCAGTGTGTTATAGTGTCACTAGGAGGTGAACTACTGCAACAGTTCAGTGTGTTATAGTGTCACTAGGTTGGTGAACTACTGTAACAGCTCTGTGTGTTATTGTGTCTCTAGGAGGTGAACCACTGTAACAGTTCAGTGTGTTATAGTGTCACTAGGAGGTGAACCACTGTAACAGTTCAGTGTGTTAAAGTGTCTCTAGGAGGTGAGCTACTGTAACAGTTCAGTGTGTTATAGTGTCACTAGGAGGTGAATTACTGTAACAGTTCAGTGTGTTATAGTGTCTCTCTAGGAGGTGAACTACTGTAACGGTTCAGTGTGTTATAGTGTATCTTTCTAGGAGGTGAAATATTGTAACATTTCAGTTTGTTATAGTGTCACTAGGAGGTGAACCACTGTAACAGTTCAGTGTGTTAAAGTGTCTCTAGGAGGTGAGCTACTGTAACAGTTCAGTGGGTTACAGTGTCACTATCTAGGAGGTGAACTACTTTCACAGTTCAGTGTGTTATAGTGTCTCTAGGAGGTGAACTACTGTAACACTTCAGTGTGTTATTGTGTCTCTTTCTAGGAGGTGAACATCTGTAACAGTACAGTGTGTTATAGTGTCACGAGGAGGTGAACTACTGTAACAGTTCAGTGTGTTATAGTGTCTCTTTCTAGGAGGTGAACTGCTGTAACAGTTCAGTGTGTTTTAGAGTCACTAGGAGGTGAACCATTGCAACAGTTCAGTGTGTTAAAGTGTCCCTAGGAGGTGAGCTACTGTAACAGTTCAGTGTGTTACAGTGTCACTATCTAGGAGGTGAACTACTGTAACAGCTCAGTGTTTTTTAGTGTCACTAGGAGGTGAAACACTGGAACAGTTCAGTGTGTTATAGTGTCACTAGGAGGTGAACCACTGTAACAGTTCAGTGTGCTATAGTGTCTCTATCTAGTGCGTTAACTACTGTAACACTTCAGTGTGTTATTGTGTCTCTTTCTAGGAGTTGAACATCTGTAACATTTCAGTTTGTTTTAGTGTCACTAGGAGGTGAAATACTGTCACAGTTCTGTGTGTTATAGTGTCACTGGGAGGTGAACTACTGTAACAGTTCAGTGTGTTATAGTGTCACTAGGAGGTGAACTACTGTAACAGTTCAGTGTGTAATAGTTTTTCTAGGAGGTGAACTACTGTAACAGTTCAGTGTGTTATAGTGTCTCTAGGAGGTGAACTACTGTAAGAGTTCAGTGTGTTATCGTGTCTCTATCTAGGAGGTGAACTAATGTAACAATTCTGTGTATTACAGTGTCTCTAGGAGGTGAACTACTGTAACAGTTGTGTTTCTTATAGTTTCTCTAGCATTTGAACTACTGTAACAGTTCAGTGTGTTATAGTGTCTCTCTCTAGGAGGTGAACTACTGTAACGGTTCAGTGTGTTATAGTGTCACTAGAAGGTGAATCACTGTAACAGTTCAGTGTGCTATAATGTCACTAGGAGTTTGACTACTGAAAGAGTTCAGTGTGTTATAGTGTCTCTATGAGGTGAACTACCGTAAAAGTTCAGTGTGTAATAGTGTCTCAATGAGGTGAACAACTGTAACAGTTCAGTGAGTTTTAGTGTCTCTAGGAGGTGAGATACTGAAACAGTTCAGTGTGTTACAGTGTAACTATCTAGGAGGTGAACCTCTGTAACAGTTCAGTGTGTTATAGGGTCACGAGGAGGTGAACCTCTGTAACAGCTCAGTGTGTTATAGTGTCACGAGGAGGTGAACTAATGTAACAGTTCAGTGTGTAATAGTGTCTCAATGAGGTGAACAACTGTAACAGTTCAGTGAGTTTTAGTGTCACTAGGAGGTGAACTACTGTAACAGTTCAGTGTGTTATCGTGTCTCTATCTAGGAGGTGAACTAATGTAACTATTCTGTGTATTACAGTGTCTCTAGGAGGTGAACTACTGTAACAGTTGAGTGTGTTATAGTTTCTCTAGCATTTGAACTACTCTAACTGTTCAGTGTGTTATAGTGTCTCTCTCTAGGAGAAGAACTACTGTAACGGTTCAGTGTGTTATAGTGTCACTAGGAGGTGAACTACTGTAACAGTTCAGTGTGTTATAGTGTCCCTAGGAGGTGAGCTACTGTAACAGTTCAGTGTGTTACAGTGTCACTATCTAGGAGGTGAACTACTGTAACAGCTCAGTGTTTTTTAGTGTCACTAGGAGGTGAACTAATGTAACAATTCTGTGTATTACAGTGTCTCTAGGAGGTGAACTACTGTAACAGTTGAGTTTGTTATAGTTTCTCTAGCATTTGAACTACTGTAACAGTTCAGTGTGTTATAGTGTCTCTCTCTAGGAGGTGAACCACTGTAACAGTTCAGTGTGTTATAGTGTCACTAGGAGGTGAACCACTGTAACAGTTCAGTGTGTTAAAGTGTCTCTAGGAGGTGAGCTACTGTAACAGTTCAGTGTGTTATATTGTCACTAGGAGGTGAATTACTGTAACAGTTCAGTGTGTTATAGTGTCTCTCTAGGAGGTGAACTACTGTAACGGTTCAGTGTGTTATAGTGTATCTTTCTAGGAGGTGAAATATTGTAACATTTCAGTTTGTTATAGTGTCACTAGGAGGTGAACCACTGTAACAGTTCAGTGTGTTAAAGTGTCTCTAGGAGGTGAGCTACTGTAACAGTTCAGTGGGTTACAGTGTCACTATCTAGGAGGTGAACTACTTTCACAGTCAGTTTTTAGTGTACTAGGAGGTGAACCCTGTAACAGTTCAGTGTGTTATAGTGTATCTAGGAGGTGAACTACTGTAACACTTCAGTGTGTTATTGTGTCTCTTTCTAGGAGGTGAACATCTGTAACATTACAGTGTGTTATAGTGTCACGAGGAGGTGAACTACTGTAACAGTTCAGTGTGTTATAGTGTCTCTTTCTAGGAGGTGAACTGCTGTAACAGTTCAGTGTGTTTTAGAGTCACTAGGAGGTGAACCATTGCAACAGTTCAGTGTGTTAAAGTGTCCCTAGGAGGTGAGCTACTGTAACAGTTCAGTGTGTTACAGTGTCACTATCTAGGAGGTGAACTACTGTAACAGCTCAGTGTTTTTTAGTGTCACTAGGAGGTGAAACACTGTAACAGTTCAGTGTGTTATAGTGTCACTAGGAGGTGAACCACTGTAACAGTTCAGTGTGCTATAGTGTCTCTATCTAGTGCGTTAACTACTGTAACACTTCAGTGTGTTATTGTGTCTCTTTCTAGGAGTTGAACATCTGTAACATTTCAGTTTGTTTTAGTGTCACTAGGAGGTGAAATACTGTCACAGTTCAGTGTGTTATAGTGTCACTGGGAGGTGAACTACTGTAACAGTTCAGTGTGTTATAGTGTCACTAGGAGGTGAACTACTGTAACAGTTCAGTGTGTAATAGTTTTTCTAGGAGGTGAACTACTGTAACAGTTCAGTGTGTTATAGTGTCTCTAGGAGGTGAACTACTGTAAGAGTTCAGTGTGTTATCGTGTCTCTATCTAGGAGGTGAACTAATGTAACAATTCTGTGTATTACAGTGTCTCTAGGAGGTGAACTACTGTAACAGTTGAGTTTGTTATAGTTTCTCTAGCATTTGAACTACTGTAACAGTTCAGTGTGTTATAGTGTCTCTCTCTAGGAGGTGAACTACTGTAACGGTTCAGTGTGTTATAGTGTCACTAGGAGGTGAATCACTGTAACAGTTCAGTGTGCTATAGTGTCACTAGGAGTTTGACTACTGAAAGAGTTCAGTGTGTTATAGTGTCTCTATGAGGTGAACTACCGTAAAAGTTCAGTGTGTAATAGTGTCTCAATGAGGTGAACAACTGTAACAGTTCAGTGAGTTTTAGTGTCTCTAGGAGGTGAGCTACTGTAACAGTTCAGTGTGTTACAGTGTCACTATCTAGGAGGTGAACCTCTGTAACAGTTCAGTGTGTTATAGGGTCACGAGGAGGTGAACCTCTGTAACAGCTCAGTGTGTTATAGTGTCACGAGGAGGTGAACTACTGTAACAGTTCAGTGTGTAATAGTGTCTCAATGAGGTGAACAACTGTAACAGTTCAGTGAGTTTTAGTGTCACTAGGAGGTGAACTACTGTAACAGTTCAGTGTGTTATCGTGTCTCTATCTAGGAGGTGAACTAATGTAACTATTCTGTGTATTACAGTGTCTCTAGGAGGTGAACTACTGTAACAGTTGAGTGTGTTATAGTTTCTCTAGCATTTGAACTACTCTAACTGTTCAGTGTGTTATAGTGTCTCTCTCTAGGAGGTGAACTACTGTAACGGTTCAGTGTGTTATAGTGTCACTAGGAGGTGAACTACTGTAACAGTTCAGTGTGTTATAGTGTCCCTAGGAGGTGAGCTACTGTAACAGTTCAGTGTGTTATAGTGTCACTAGGAGGTGAACCACTGTAACAGTTCAGTGTGTTATAGTGTCACTAGGTGGTGAACTACTGTAACAGTTCAGTGTGTTTTAGTGTCACTAGGAGGTGAAATATTGTCATAGTTCAGTGTTTTATAGTGTCACTGGGAGGTGAACTACTGTAACAGTTCAGTGTGTTACAGTGTCTCTATCTAGGACGTGAACTACTGTAACAGTTCAGTGTGTTATAGTGTCACTGGGAGGTGAACTACTGTACCTGTTCAGTGTGTTTTAGTGTCACTAGGAGGAGAAATACTGTCACAGTTCAGTGTGTTATAGTGTCACTGGGAGGTGAACTACTGTAACAGTTGAGTTTGTTATTGTTTCTCTAGCATTTGAACTACCGTAACAGTTCAGTGTGTTATAGTGTCTCTCTCTAGGAGGTGAACTACTGTAACGGTTCACTGTGCTATAGTGTCACTAGGAGGTGAACTAATGTAACAGTTCAGTGTGTAATAGTGTCTCAATGAGGTGAACAACTGTAACAGTTCAGTGAGTTTTAGTGTCACTAGGAGGTGAACTACTGTAACAGTTCAGTGTGTTATCGTGTCTCTATCTAGGAGGTGAACTAATGTAACTATTCTGTGTATTACAGTGTCTCTAGGAGGTGAACTACTGTAACAGTTGAGTGTGTTATAGTTTCTCTAGCATTTGAACTACTGTAACTGTTCAGTGTGTTATAGTGTCTCTCTCTAGGAGGTGAACTACTGTAACGGTTCAGTGTGTTATAGTGTCACTAGGAGGTGAACTACTGTAACAGTTCAGTGTGTTAAAGTGTCTCTAGGAGGTGAGCTACTGTAACAGTTCAGTGTGTTACAGTGTCACTATCTAGGAGGTGAACTACTGTAACAGCTCAGTGTGTTTTAGTGTCACTAGGAGGTGAACCACTGTAACAGTTCAGTGTGTTATAGTGTCATCTAGGAGGTGAACCACTGTAACAGTTCAGTGTGCTATAGTGTCTCTATCTAGTGCGTGAACTACTGTAACAGTTCAGTGTGTTATTGTGTCTCTTTCTAGGAGTTGAACATCTGTAACATTTCAGTGTGTTTTAGTGTCACTAGGAGGTGAAATACTGTAACAGTTCAGTGTGTTATAGTGTCACTGGGAGGTGAACTACTGTAACAGTTCAGTGTGTTATAGTGTCACTAGGAGGTGAACTACTGTAACAGTTCAGTGTGTAATAGTTTTTCTAGGAGGTGAACTACTGTAACAGTTCAGTGTGTTATAGTGTCTCTAGGAGGTGAACTACTGTAAGAGTTCAGTGTGTTATAGTGTCTCTATCTAGGAGGTGAACTAATGTAACAATTCGTGTGTATTACAGTGTCTCTAGGAGGTGAACTACTGTAACAGTTGAGTGTGTTATAGTGTCTCTAGCAGTTGAACTACTGTAACAGTTCAGTGTGTTATAGTGTCTCTCTCTAGGAGGTGAACTACTGTAACGGTTCAGTGTGTTATAGTGTCACTAGGAGGTGAATCACTGTAACAGTTCAGTGTGTTATAGTGTCACTAGGAGTTTGACTACTGTAAGAGTTCAGTGTGTTATAGTGTCTCTATGAGGTGAACTACCGTAAAAGTTCAGTGTGTAATAGTGTCTCAATGAGGTGAACAACTGTAACAGTTCAGTGAGTTATAGTGTCTCTAGGAGGTGAGCTACTGTAACACTTCAGTGTGTTATAGTGTCACTAGGAGGTGAACTACTGTAACAGTTCAGTGTGTTATAGTGTCACTACTAGGAGGTGAACCTACTGTAACAGTTCAGTGTGTTATAGTGTCACTAGGAGGTGAACCTACTGTAACAGCTCAGTGTGTTACAGTGTCACGAGGAGGTGAACCACTGCAACAGTTCAGTGTGTTAAAGTGTCCCTAGGAGGTGAGCTACTGTAACAGTTCAGTGTGTTACAGTGTCACTATCTAGGAGGTGAACTACTGTAACAGCTCAGTGTTTTTTAGTGTCACTAGGAGGTGAACCACTGTAACAGTTCAGTGTGTTATAGTGTCACTAGGAGGTGAACCACTGTAACAGTTCAGTGTGTTATAGTGTCTCTATCTAGTGCGTGAACTACTGTAACACTTCAGTGTGTTATTGTGTCTCTTTCTAGGAGTTGAACATCTGTAACATTTCAGTTTGTTTTAGTGTCACTAGGAGGTGAAATACTGTAACAGTTCAGTGTGTTATAGTGTCACTGGGAGGTGAACTACTGTAACAGTTCAGTGTGTTATAGTGTCACTAGGAGGTGAACTACTGTAACAGTTCAGTGTGTTATAGTTTTTCTAGGAGGTGAACTACTGTAACAGTTCAGTGTGTTATAGTGTCTCTAGGTGGTGAACTACTGTAAGAGTTCAGTGTGTTATCGTGTATCTATCTAGGAGGTGAACTAATGTAACAGTTCTGTGTATTACAGTGTCTCTAGGAGGTGAACTACTGTAACAGTTGAGTTTGTTATAGTGTCTCTAGCATTTGAACTACTGTAACAGTTCAGTGTGTTATAGTGTCTCTCTCTAGGAGGTGAACTACTGTAACGGTTCAGTGTGTTATAGTGTCACTAGGAGGTGAATCACTGTAACAGTTCAGTGTGCTATAGTGTCACTAGGAGGTTGACTACTGTAACAGTTCAGTGTGTTATAGTGTCTCTATCGAGGTGAACTACTGTAACAGTTCAGTGTGTTATAGTGTCTCATAGGAGGTGAACAACTGTAACAGTTCAGTGTGTTTTAGTGTCTCTAGGAGGTGAGCTACTGTAACAGTTCAGTGTGTTACAGTGTCACTATCTAGGAGGTGAACCTCTGTAACAGTTCAGTGTGTTATAGGGTCACGAGGAGGTGAACCTCTGTAACAGTTCAGTGTGTAATAGTTTTTCTAGGAGGTGAACTACTGTAACAGTTCAGTGTGTTATAGTGTCTCTAGGAGGTGAACTACTGTAAGAGTTCAGTGTGTTATCGTGTCTCTATCTAGGAGGTGAACTAATGTAACAATTCTGTGTATTACAGTGTCTCTAGGAGGTGAACTACTGTAACAGTTGTGTTTCTTATAGTTTCTCTAGCATTTGAACTACTGTAACAGTTCAGTGTGTTATAGTGTCTCTCTCTAGGAGGTGAACTACTGTAACGGTTCAGTGTGTTATAGTGTCACTAGAAGGTGAATCACTGTAACAGTTCAGTGTGCTATAATGTCACTAGGAGTTTGACTACTGAAAGAGTTCAGTGTGTTATAGTGTCTCTATGAGGTGAACTACCGTAAAAGTTCAGTGTGTAATAGTGTCTCAATGAGGTGAACAACTGTAACAGTTCAGTGAGTTTTAGTGTCTCTAGGAGGTGAGATACTGAAACAGTTCAGTGTGTTACAGTGTAACTATCTAGGAGGTGAACCTCTGTAACAGTTCAGTGTGTTATAGGGTCACGAGGAGGTGAACCTCTGTAACAGCTCAGTGTGTTATAGTGTCACGAGGAGGTGAACTAATGTAACAGTTCAGTGTGTAATAGTGTCTCAATGAGGTGAACAACTGTAACAGTTCAGTGAGTTTTAGTGTCACTAGGAGGTGAACTACTGTAACAGTTCAGTGTGTTATCGTGTCTCTATCTAGGAGGTGAACTAATGTAACTATTCTGTGTATTACAGTGTCTCTAGGAGGTGAACTACTGTAACAGTTGAGTGTGTTATAGTTTCTCTAGCATTTGAACTACTCTAACTGTTCAGTGTGTTATAGTGTCTCTCTCTAGGAGGTGAACTACTGTAACGGTTCAGTGTGTTATAGTGTCACTAGGAGGTGAACTACTGTAACAGTTCAGTGTGTTATAGTGTCCCTAGGAGGTGAGCTACTGTAACAGTTCAGTGTGTTACAGTGTCACTATCTAGGAGGTGAACTACTGTAACAGCTCAGTGTTTTTTAGTGTCACTAGGAGGTGAACCACTGTAACAGTTCAGTGTGTTATAGTGTCACTAGGAGGTGAACCACTGTAACAGTTCAGTGTGCTATAGTGTCTCTATCTAGTGCGTTAACTACTGTAACACTTCAGTGTGTTATTGTGTCTCTTTCTAGGAGTTGAACATCTGTAACATTTCAGTTTGTTTTAGTGTCACTAGGAGGTGAAATACTGTCACAGTTCAGTGTGTTATAGTGTCACTGGGAGGTGAACTACTGTAACAGTTCAGTGTGTTATAGTGTCACTAGGAGGTGAACTACTGTAACAGTTCAGTGTGTAATAGTTTTTCTAGGAGGTGAACTACTGTAACAGTTCAGTGTGTTATAGTGTCTCTAGGAGGTGAACTACTGTAAGAGTTCAGTGTGTTATCGTGTCTCTATCTAGGAGGTGAACTAATGTAACAATTCTGTGTATTACAGTGTCTCTAGGAGGTGAACTACTGTAACAGTTGAGTTTGTTATAGTTTCTCTAGCATTTGAACTACTGTAACAGCTCTGTGTGTTATTGTGTCTCTAGGAGGTGAACCACTGTAACAGTTCAGTGTGTTATAGTGTCACTAGGAGGTGAACCACTGTAACAGTTCAGTATGTTAAAGTGTCTCTAGGAGGTGAGCTACTGTAACAGTTCAGTGTGTTATAGTGTCACTAGGAGGTGAAATACTGTAACAGTTCAGTGTGTTATAGTGTCTCTCTAGGAGGTTAACTACTGTAACGGTTCAGTGTGTTATAGTGTATCTTTCTAGGAGGTGAAATACTGTAACATTTCAGTTTGTTATAGTGTCACTAGGAGGTGAACCTCTGTAACAGTTCAGTGTGTTAAAGTGTCTCTAGGAGGTGAGCTACTGTAACAGTTCAGTGGGTTACAGTGTCACTATCTAGGAGGTGAACTACTTTCACAGCTCAGTGTGTTTTAGTGTCACTAGGAGGTGAACCTCTGTAACAGTTCAGTGTGTTATAGTGTATCTAGGAGGTGAACTACTGTAACACTTCAGTGTGTTATTGTGTCTCTTTCTAGGAGGTGAACATCTGTAACATTACAGTGTGTTATAGTGTCACGAGGAGGTGAACTACTGTAACAGTTCAGTGTGTTATAGTGTCTCTTTCTAGGAGGTGAACTGCTGTAACAGTTCAGTGTGTTTTAGAGTCACTAGGAGGTGAACCATTGCAACAGTTCAGTGTGTTAAAGTGTCCCTAGGAGGTGAGCTACTGTAACAGTTCAGTGTGTTACAGTGTCACTATCTAGGAGGTGAACTACTGTAACAGCTCAGTGTTTTTTAGTGTCACTAGGAGGTGAAACACTGTAACAGTTCAGTGTGTTATAGTGTCACTAGGAGGTGAACCACTGTAACAGTTCAGTGTTCTATAGTGTCTCTATCTAGTGCGTTAACTACTGTAACACTTCAGTGTGTTATTGTGTCTCTTTCTAGGAGTTGAACATCTGTAACATTTCAGTTTGTTTTAGTGTCACTAGGAGGTGAAATACTGTCACAGTTCAGTGTGTTATAGTGTCACTGGGAGGTGAACTACTGTAACAGTTCAGTGTGTTATAGTGTCACTAGGAGGTGAACTACTGTAACAGTTCAGTGTGTTATAGTGTCACTAGGAGGTGAACCACTGTAACAGTTCAGTGTGTTATAGTGTCTCTAGGAGGTGAACTACTGTAAGAGTTCAGTGTGTTATAGTGTCACTATGGAGGTGAACTAATGTAACAGTTCAGTGTGTTACAGTGTCTCTAGGAGGTGAACTACTGTAACAGTTGAGTTTGTTATAGTTTCTCTAGGATTTGAACTACTGTAACAGTTCAGTGTGTTATAGTGTCTCTCTCTAGGAGGTGAACTACTGTAACGGTTCAGTGTGTTATAGTGTCACTAGGAGGTGAATCACTGTAACAGTTCAGTGTGCTATAGTGTCACTAGGAGTTTGACTACTGAAAGAGTTCAGTGTGTTATAGTGTCTCTAGGAGGTGAACTACTGTAAAAGTTCAGTGTGTAATAGTGTCTCAATGAGGTGAACAACTGTAACAGTTCAGTGAGTTTTAGTGTCTCTAGGAGGTGAGCTACTGTAACAGTTCAGTGTGTTACAGTGTCACTAGGTGGTGAACTACTGTAACAGCTCAGTGTGTTATAGTGTCACTATCTAGGAGGTGAACCTCTGTAACAGTTCAGTGTGTTATAGGGTCACGAGGAGGTGAACTTCTGTAACAGTTCAGTGTGTTATAGTGTCACGAGGAGGTGAACCATTGCAACAGTTCAGTGTGTTAAAGTGTCCCTAGGAGGTGAGCTACTGTAACAGTTCAGTGTGTTACAGTGTCACTATCTAGGAGGTGAACTACTGTAACAGCTCAGTGTTTTTTAGTGTCACTAGGAGGTGAACCACTGTAACAGTTCAGTGTGTTATAGTGTCACTAGGAGGTGAACCACTGTAACAGTTCAGTGTGCTATAGTGTCTCTATCTAGTGCGTTAACTACTGTAACACTTCAGTGTGTTATTGTGTCTCTTTCTAGGAGTTGAACATCTGTAACATTTCAGTTTGTTTTAGTGTCACTAGGAGGTGAAATACTGTCACAGTTCAGTGTGTTATAGTGTCACTGGGAGGTGAACTACTGTAACAGTTCAGTGTGTTATAGTGTCACTAGGAGGTGAACTACTGTAACAGTTCAGTGTGTAATAGTTTTTCTAGGAGGTGAACTACTGTAACAGTTCAGTGTGTTATAGTGTCTCTAGGAGGTGAACTACTGTAAGAGTTCAGTGTGTTATCGTGTCTCTATCTAGGAGGTGAACTAATGTAACAATTCTGTGTATTACAGTGTCTCTAGGAGGTGAACTACTGTAACAGTTGAGTTTGTTATAGTTTCTCTAGCATTTGAACTACTGTAACAGTTCAGTGTGTTATAGTGTCTCTCTCTAGGAGGTGAACTACTGTAACGGTTCAGTGTGTTATAGTGTCACTAGGAGGTGAATCACTGTAACAGTTCAGTGTGCTATAGTGTCACTAGGAGTTTGACTACTGAAAGAGTTCAGTGTGTTATAGTGTCTCTATGAGGTGAACTACTGTAAAAGTTCAGTGTGTAATAGTGTCTCAATGAGGTGAACAACTGTAACAGTTCAGTGGGTTTTAGTGTCTCTAGGAGGTGAGCTACTGTAACAGTTCAGTGTGTTACAGTGTCACTATCTAGGAGGTGAACCTCTGTAACAGTTCAGTGTGTTATAGGGTCACGAGGAGGTGAACCTCTGTAACAGCTCAGTGTGTTACAGTGTCACGAGGAGGTGAACCACTGCAACAGTTCAGTGTGTTAAAGTGTCCCTAGGAGGTGAGCTACTGTAACAGTTCAGTGTGTTACAGTGTCACTATCTAGGAGTTGAACTACTGTAACAGCTCAGTGTGTTTTTAGTGTCTCTACTAGGAGGTGAACTAATGTAACAGTTCAGTGTGTTATAGTGTCTCTAGGAGGTGAACCACTGTAACAGTTCAGTGTGCTATAGTGTCTCTATCTAGTCGTGAACTACTGTAACACTTCAGTGTGTTATAGTGTCTCTTTCTAGGAGGTGAACATCTGTAACAGTTTCAGTTTGTTATAGTGTCACTAGGAGGTGAAATACTGTCACAGTTCAGTGTGTTATAGTGTCACTGGGAGGTGAACTACTGTAACAGTTCAGTGTGTTACAGTGTCACTAGGAGGTGAACTACTGTAACAGTTCAGTGTGTTATAGTGTCACTAGGAGGTGAACTACTGTAACAGTTCAGTGTGTTATAGTGTCTTTATCTAGGAGGTGAACTACTGTAACAGTTCAGTGTGTTATAGTGTCACTATCTAGGAGGTGAACTAATGTAACAATTCTGTGTGTTAAAGTGGCTCTCGGAGGTGAACTACTGTAACAGTTCAGTGTGTTTTAGTGTCTCTAGGAGGTGAACTACTGTAACAGTTCAGTGTGTTATAGTGTCTCTCGGAGGTGAACTACTGTAACGGTTCAGTGTGTTATAGTGTCACTAGGAGGTGAATTACTGTAACAGTTCAGTGTGCTATAGTGTCACTAGGAGTTGACTACTGTAACAGGTTCAGTGTGTTATAGTGTCTCTAGGAGGTGAACTACTGTAAAAGTTCAGTGTGTAATAGTGTCTCAATGAGGTGAACTACTGTAACAGTTCAGTGTGTTTTAGTGTCTCTAGGAGGTGAGCTACTGTAACAGTTCAGTGTGTTACAGTGTCACTAGGTTGGTGAACTACTGTAACAGCTCTGTGTGTTATAGTGTCTCTAGGAGGTGAACTACTGTAACAGTTCAGTGTGTTATAGTGTCTCTTTCTAGGAGGTGAACTGCTGTAACAGTTCAGTGTGTTTTAGTGTCACTAGGAGGTGAACCACTGCAACAGTTCAGTGTGTTATAGTGTCCCTAGGAGGTGAGCTACTGTAACAGTTCAGTGTGTTATAGTGTCACTATCTAGGAGGTGAACTACTGTAACAGCTCAGTGTGTTATAGTGTCACTAGGAGGTGAACCACTGTAACAGTTCAGTGTTTTATAGTGTCTCTAGGAGGTGAACTACTGTAACAGTTCAGTGTGCTATAGTGTCTCTATTGGACGTGAACTACTGTAACACTTCAGTGTGTTATTGTGTCTCTTCTAGGAGTTGAACTTCTGTAACAGTTCAGTTTGTTATAGTGTCACTAGGAGGTGAACTACTGTAACAGTTCAGTGTGTTATAGTGTCACGGGGAGGTGAACTACTGTAACAGCTCAGTGTGTTATAGTGTCACTAGGAGGTGAACTACTGTAACAGTTCAGTGTGTAATAGTGTCTCTAGGAGGTGAACAACTGTAACAGTTCAGTGTGTTATAGTGTCTCTAGGAGGTGAACTACTGTAAGAGTTCAGTGTGTTATCGTGTATCTATCTAGGAGGTGAACTAATGTAACAATTCTGTGTATTACAGTGTCTCTAGGAGGTGAACTACTGTAACAGTTGAGTGTGTTATAGTTTCTCTAGCATTTGAACTACTCTAACTGTTCAGTGTGTTATAGTGTCTCTCTCTAGGAGGTGAACTACTGTAACGGTTCAGTGTGTTATAGTGTCACTAGGAGGTGAACTACTGTAACAGTTCAGTGTGTTATAGTGTCCCTAGGAGGTGAGCTACTGTAACAGTTCAGTGTGTTACAGTGACTCTAGGAGGTGAACTACTGCAACAGTTCAGTGTGTTATAGTGTCACTAGGTTGGTGAACTACTGTAACAGTTCAGTGTGTTTTAGTGTCACTAGGAGGTGAAATATTGTCATAGTTCAGTGTTTTATAGTGTCACTGGGAGGTGAACTACTGTAACAGTTCAGTGTGTTACAGTGTCTCTATCTAGGAGGTGAACTACTGTAACAGTTCAGTGTGTTATAGTGTCACTGGGAGGTGAACTACTGTACCAGTTCAGTGTGTTTTAGTGTCACTAGGAGTAGAAATACTGTAACAGTTCAGTGTGTTATAGTGTCACTAGGAGGTGAACTACTGTAACAGTTCAGTGTGTTATTGTTTCTCTAGGAGTTGAACTACTGTAACAGTTCAGTGTGTTATAGTGTCTCTCTCTAGGAGGTGAACTACTGTAACGGTTCAGTGTGCTATAGTGTCACTAGGAGGTGAACTACTGTAACAGTTATGTGTGTTATAGTGTCTCAAGGAGGTCAACAACTGTAACAGTTCAGTGTGTTTTTGTGTCACTAGGAGGTGAACTACTGTAACAGTTCAGTGTGTTATCGTGTCTCTATCTAGGAGGTGAACTAATGTAACTCTTCTGTGTGTTATAGTGTCCTCTAGGAGGTGAACTACTGTAACAGTAGAGTGTGTTATAGTGTCTCGAGGATTTGAACTACTCTAACAGTTCAGTGTGTTATAGTGTCTCTCTCTAGGAGGTGAACTGCTGTAACGGTTCAGTGTGTTATAGTGTCACTAGGAGGTGAACTACTGTAACAGTTCAGTGTGTTATAGTGTCCCTAGGAGGTGAGCTACTGTAACAGTTCAGTGTGTTACAGTGTCACTATCTAGGAGGTGAACTACTGTAACAGCTCAGTGTTTTTTAGTGTCACTAGGAGGTGAACCACTGTAACAGTTCAGTGTGTTATAGTGTCACTAGGAGGTGAACCACTGTAACAGTTCAGTGTGCTATAGTGTCTCTATCTAGTGCGTTAACTACTGTAACACTTCAGTGTGTTATTGTGTCTCTTTCTAGGAGTTGAACATCTGTAACATTTCAGTTTGTTTTAGTGTCACTAGGAGGTGAAATACTGTCACAGTTCAGTGTGTTATAGTGTCACTGGGAGGTGAACTACTGTAACAGTTCAGTGTGTTATAGTGTCACTAGGAGGTGAACTACTGTAACAGTTCAGTGTGTAATAGTTTTTCTAGGAGGTGAACTACTGTAACAGTTCAGTGTGTTATAGTGTCTCTAGGAGGTGAACTACTGTAAGAGTTCAGTGTGTTATCGTGTCTCTATCTAGGAGGTGAACTAATGTAACAATTCTGTGTATTACAGTGTCTCTAGGAGGTGAACTACTGTAACAGTTGAGTTTGTTATAGTTTCTCTAGCATTTGAACTACTGTAACAGTTCAGTGTGTTATAGTGTCTCTCTCTAGGAGGTGAACTACTGTAACGGTTCAGTGTGTTATAGTGTCACTAGAAGGTGAATCACTGTAACAGTTCAGTGTGCTATAATGTCACTAGGAGTTTGACTACTGAAAGAGTTCAGTGTGTTATAGTGTCTCTATGAGGTGAACTACCGTAAAAGTTCAGTGTGTAATAGTGTCTCAATGAGGTGAACAACTGTAACAGTTCAGTGAGTTTTAGTGTCTCTAGGAGGTGAGCTACTGTAACAGTTCAGTGTGTTACAGTGTCACTAGGTTGGTGAACTACTGTAACAGCTCAGTGTGTTACAGTGTCACTATCTAGGAGGTGAACCTCTGTAACAGTTCAGTGTGTTATAGGGTCACGAGGAGGTGAACCTCTGTAACAGCTCAGTGTGTTACAGTGTCACGAGGAGGTGAACCATTGCAACAGTTCAGTGTGTTAAAGTGTCCCTAGGAGGTGAGCTACTGTAACAGTTCAGTGTGTTACAGTGTCACTATCTAGGAGGTGAACTACTGTAACAGCTCAGTGTTTTTTAGTGTCACTAGGAGGTGAACCACTGTAACAGTTCAGTGTGTTATAGTGTCACTAGGAGGTGAACCACTGTAACAGTTCAGTGTGCTATAGTGTCTCTATCTAGTGCGTTAACTACTGTAACACTTCAGTGTGTTATAGTGTCTCTTTCTAGGAGTTGAACATCTGTAACATTTCAGTTTGTTTTAGTGTCACTAGGAGGTGAAATACTGTCACAGTTCAGTGTGTTATAGTGTCACTGGGAGGTGAACTACTGTAACAGTTCAGTGTGTTATAGTGTCACTAGGAGGTGAACTACTGTAACAGTTCAGTGTGTAATAGTTTTTCTAGGAGGTGAACTACTGTAACAGTTCAGTGTGTTATAGTGTCTCTAGGAGGTGAACTACTGTAAGAGTTCAGTGTGTTATCGTGTATCTATCTAGGAGGTGAACTAATGTAACAATTCTGTGTATTACAGTGTCTCTAGGAGGTGAACTACTGTAACAGTTGAGTGTGTTATAGTTTCTCTAGCATTTGAACTACTCTAACTGTTCAGTGTGTTATAGTGTCTCTCTCTAGGAGGTGAACTACTGTAACGGTTCAGTGTGTTATAGTGTCACTAGAAGGTGAATCACTGTAACAGTTCAGTGTGCTATAATGTCACTAGGAGTTTGACTACTGAAAGAGTTCAGTGTGTTATAGTGTCTCTATGAGGTGAACTACTGTAAAAGTTCAGTGTGTAATAGTGTCTCAATGAGGTGAACAACTGTAACAGTTCAGTGGGTTTTAGTGTCTCTAGGAGGTGAGCTACTGTAACAGTTCAGTGTGTTACAGTGTCACTATCTAGGAGGTGAACCTCTGTAACAGTTCAGTGTGTTATAGGGTCACGAGGAGGTGAACCTCTGTAACAGCTCAGTGTGTTACAGTGTCACGAGGAGGTGAACCATTGCAACAGTTCAGTGTGTTAAAGTGTCCCTAGGAGGTGAGCTACTGTAACAGTTCAGTGTGTTACAGTGTCACTATCTAGGAGTTGAACTACTGTAACAGCTCAGTGTTTTTTAGTGTCACTAGGAGGTGAACCACTGTAACAGTTCAGTGTGTTATAGTGTCACTAGGAGGTGAACCACTGTAACAGTTCAGTGTGCTATAGTGTCTCTATCTAGTGCGTTAACTACTGTAACACTTCAGTGTGTTATTGTGTCTCTTTCTAGGAGTTGAACATCTGTAACATTTCAGTTTGTTTTAGTGTCACTAGGAGGTGAAATACTGTCACAGTTCAGTGTGTTATAGTGTCACTGGGAGGTGAACTACTGTAACAGTTCAGTGTGTTATAGTGTCACTAGGAGGTGAACTACTGTAACAGTTCAGTGTGTAATAGTTTTTCTAGGAGGTGAACTACTGTAACAGTTCAGTGTGTTATAGTGTCTCTAGGAGGTGAACTACTGTAAGAGTTCAGTGTGTTATCGTGTCTCTATCTAGGAGGTGAACTAATGTAACAATTCTGTGTATTACAGTGTCTCTAGGAGGTGAACTACTGTAACAGTTGAGTTTGTTATAGTTTCTCTAGCATTTGAACTACTGTAACAGTTCAGTGTGTTATAGTGTCTCTCTCTTGGAGGTGAACTACTGTAACGGTTCAGTGTGTTATAGTGTCACTAGAAGGTGAATCACTGTAACAGTTCAGTGTGCTATAATGTCACTAGGAGTTTGACTACTGAAAGTGTTCAGTGTGTTATAGTGTCTCTATGAGGTGAACTACCGTAAAAGTTCAGTGTGTAATAGTGTCTCAATGAGGTGAACAACTGTAACAGTTCAGTGAGTTTTAGTGTCTCTAGGAGGTGAGCTACTGTAACAGTTCAGTGTGTTACAGTGTCACTAGGTTGGTGAACTACTGTAACAGCTCTGTGTGTTATTGTGTCTCTAGGAGGTGAACCACTGTAACAGTTCAGTGTGTTATAGTGTCTCTTTCTAGGAGGTGAACTGCTGTAACAGTTCAGTGTGTTTTAGTGTCACTAGGAGGTGAACCATTGCAACAGTTCAGTGTGTTAAAGTGTCCCTAGGAGGTGAGCTACTGTAACAGTTCAGTGTGTTACAGTGTCACTATCTAGGAGGTGAACTACTGTAACAGCTCAGTGTTTTTTAGTGTCACTAGGAGGTGAACCACTGTAACAGTTCAGTGTTTTATAGTGTCACTAGGAGGTGAACCACTGTAACAGTTCAGTGTGCTATAGTGTCTCTATCTAGTGCGTTAACTACTGTAACACTTCAGTGTGTTATTGTGTCTCTTTCTAGGAGTTGAACATCTGTAACATTTCAGTTTGTTTTAGTGTCACTAGGAGGTGAAATACTGTCACAGTTCAGTGTGTTATAGTGTCACTGGGAGGTGAACTACTGTAACAGTTCAGTGTGTTATAGTGTCACTAGGAGGTGAACTACTGTAACAGTTCAGTGTGTAATAGTTTTTCTAGGAGGTGAACTACTGTAACAGTTCAGTGTGTTATAGTGTCTCTAGGAGGTGAACTACTGTAAGAGTTCAGTGTGTTATCGTGTATCTATCTAGGAGGTGAACTAATGTAACAATTCTGTGTATTACAGTGTCTCTAGGAGGTGAACTACTGTAACAGTTGAGTTTGTTATAGTTTCTCTAGCATTTGAACTACTGTAACAGTTCAGTGTGTTATAGTGTCTCTCTCTAGGAGGTGAACTACTGTAACGGTTCAGTGTGTTATAGTGTCACTAGAAGGTGAATCACTGTAACAGTTCAATGTGCTATAATGTCACTAGGAGTTTGACTACTGAAAGAGTTCAGTGTGTTATAGTGTCTCTATGAGGTGAACTACTGTAAAAGTTCAGTGTGTAATAGTGTCTCAATGAGGTGAACAACTGTAACAGTTCAGTGAGTTTTAGTGTCTCTAGGAGGTGAGCTACTGTAACAGTTCAGTGTGTTACAGTGTCACTATCTAGGAGGTGAACCTCTGTAACAGTTCAGTGTGTTATAGTGTCTCTTTCTAGGAGGTGAACTGCTGTAACAGTTCAGTGTGTTTTAGTGTCACTAGGAGGTGAACCATTGCAACAGTTCAGTGTGTTAAAGTGTCCCTAGGAGGTGAGCTACTGTAACAGTTCAGTGTGTTACAGTGTCACTATCTAGGAGGTGAACTACTGTAACAGCTCAGTGTTTTTTAGTGTCACTAGGAGGTGAACCACTGTAACAGTTCAGTGTGTTATAGTGTCACTAGGAGGTGAACCACTGTAACAGTTCAGTGTGCTATAGTGTCTCTATCTAGTGCGTTAACTAATGTAACACTTCAGTGTGTTATTGTGTCTCTTTCTAGGAGTTGAACATCTGTAACATTTCAGTTTGTTTTAGTATCACTAGGAGGTGAAATACTGTCACAGTTCAGTGTGTTATAGTGTCACTGGGAGGTGAACTACTGTAACAGTTCAGTGTGTTATAGTGTCACTAGGAGGTGAACTACTGTAACAGTTCAGTGTGTTATAGTGTCTCTAGGAGGTGAACTACTGTAAGAGTTCAGTGTGTTATCGTGTCTCTGTCTAGGAGGTGAACTAATGTAACAATTCTGTGTATTACAGTGTCTCTAGGAGGTGAACTACTGTAACAGTTGAGTTTGTTATAGTTTCTCTAGCATTTGAACTACTCTAACAGTTCAGTGTGTTATAGTGTCACTAGGAGGTGAACTACTGCAACAGTTCAGTGTGTTATAGTGTCACTAGGTTGGTGAACTACTGTAACAGCTCTGTGTGTTATTGTGTCTCTAGGAGGTGAACCACTGTAACAGTTCAGTGTGTTATAGTGTCACTAGGAGGTGAACCACTGTAACAGTTCAGTGTGTTAAAGTGTCTCTAGGAGGTGAGCTACTGTAACAGTTCAGTGTGTTATAGTGTCACTAGGAGGTGAAATACTGTAACAGTTCAGTGTGTTATAGTGTCTCTCTAGGAGGTGAACTACTGTAACGGTTCAGCGTGTTATAGTGTATCTTTCTAGGAGGTGAAATACTGTAACATTTCAGTTTGTTATAGTGTCACTAGGAGGTGAACCACTGTAACAGTTCAGTGTGTTAAAGTGTCTCTAGGAGGTGAGCTACTGTAACAGTTCAGTGGGTTACTGTGTCACTATCTAGGAGGTGATCTACTTTCACAGCTCAGTGTGTTTTAGTGTCACTAGGAGGTGAACCTCTGTAACAGTTCAGTGTGTCATAGTGTCTCTAGGAGGTGAACTACTGTAACACTTCAGTGTGTTATTGTGTCTCTTTCTAGGAGGTGAACATCTGTAACAGTACAGTGTGTTATAGTGTCACGAGGAGGTGAACTACTGTAACAGATCAGTGTGTTATAGTGTCTCTAGGATGTGAACTACTGTAACAGTTCAGTGTGTTTTAGTGTCACTAGGAGGTGAACCATTGCAACAGTTCAGTGTGTTAAAGTGTCCCTAGGAG
Source organism: Salmo salar (assembly GCF_905237065.1). Lineage (NCBI taxonomy): Eukaryota > Metazoa > Chordata > Actinopteri > Salmoniformes > Salmonidae > Salmo > Salmo salar. The sequence continues at coordinate 21,600,147 of NC_059447.1, read as the reverse complement.
GTGAGCTACTGTAACAGTTCAGTGTGTTACAGTGTCACTTTCTAGGAGGTGAACTACTGTAACAGTTCAGTGTGTTATAGTGTCACGAGGAGGTGAACCACTGTAACAGATCAGTGTGTTATAGTGTCACTAGGAGGTGAACCACTGTAACAGTTCAGTGTGCTATAGTGTCTCTATCTAGTGCGTTAACTACTGTAACACTTCAGTGTGTTATTGTGTCTCTTTCTAGGAGTTGAACATCTGTAACATTTCAGTTTGTTTTAGTGTCACTAGGAGGTGAAATACTGTCACAGTTCAGTGTGTTATAGTGTCACTGGGAGGTGAACTACTGTAACAGTTCAGTGTGTTATAGTGTCACTAGGAGGTGAACTACTGTAACAGTTCAGTGTGTAATAGTTTTTCTAGGAGGTGAACTACTGTAACAGTTCAGTGTGTTATAGTGTCTCTAGGAGGTGAACTACTGTAAGAGTTCAGTGTGTTATCGTGTCTCTATCTAGGAGGTGAACTAATGTAACAATTCTGTGTATTACAGTGTCTCTAGGAGGTGAACTACTGTAACAGTTGAGTTTGTTATAGTTTCTCTAGCATTTGAACTACTGTAACAGTTCAGTGTGTTATAGTGTCTCTCTCTAGGAGGTGAACTACTGTAACGGTTCAGTGTGTTATAGTGTCACTAGAAGGTGAATCACTGTAACAGTTCAGTGTGCTATAATGTCACTAGGAGTTTGACTACTGAAAGAGTTCAGTGTGTTATAGTGTCTCTATGAGGTGAACTACCGTAAAAGTTCAGTGTGTAATAGTGTCTCAATGAGGTGAACAACTGTAACAGTTCAGTGAGTTTTAGTGTCTCTAGGAGGTGAGCTACTGTAACAGTTCAGTGTGTTACTGTGTCACTATCTAGGAGGTGAACCTCTGTAACAGTTCAGTGTGTTATAGGGTCACGAGGAGGTGAACCTCTGTAACAGCTCAGTGTGTTATAGTGTCACGAGGAGGTGAACTACTGTAACAGTTCAGTGTGTAATAGTGTCTCAATGAGTTGAACAACTGTAACAGTTCAGTGAGTTTTAGTGTCACTAGGAGGTGAACTACTGTAACAGTTCAGTGTGTTATCGTGTCTCTATCTAGGAGGTGAACTAATGTAACTATTCTGTGTATTACAGTGTCTCTAGGAGGTGAACTACTGTAACAGTTGAGTGTGTTATAGTTTCTCTAGCATTTGAACTACTCTAACAGTTCAGTGTGTTATAGTGTCTCTCTCTAGGAGGTGAACTACTGTAACGGTTCAGTGTGTTATAGTGTCACTAGGAGGTGAACTACTGTAACAGTTCAGTGTGTTATAGTGTCTCTAGGAGGTGAACTACTGCAACAGTTCAGTGTGTTATAGTGTCACTAGGTTGGTGAACTACTGTAACAGTTCAGTGTGTTTTAGTGTCACTAGGAGGTGAAATATTGTCATAGTTCAGTGTGTTATAGTGTCACTGGGAGGTGAACTACTGTAACAGTTCAGTGTGTTATAGTGTCTCTATCTAGGACGTGAACTACTGTAACAGTTCAGTGTGTTATAGTGTCACTGGGAGGTGAACTACTGTACCTGTTCAGTGTGTTTTAGTGTCACTAGGAGGTGAACTACTGTAACAGTTCAGTGTGTTATAGTGTATCTTTCTAGGAGGTGAAATACTGTAACATTTCAGTTTGTTATAGTGTCACTGGGAGGTGAACCACTGTAACAGTTCAGTGTGTTAAAGTGTCTCTAGGAGGTGAGCTACTGTAACAGTTCAGTGGGTTACAGTGTCACTATCTAGGAGGTGAACTACTTTCACAGCTCAGTGTGTTTTAGTGTCACTAGGAGGTGAACCTCTGTAACAGTTCAGTGTGTTATAGTGTCTCTAGGAGGTGAACTACTGTAACACTTCAGTGTGTTATTGTGTCTCTAGGAGGTGAGCTACTGTAACAGTTCAGTGTGTTATAGTGTCTCTAGGAGGTGAGCTACTGTAACAGTTCAGTGTGTTACAGTGTCACTATCTAGGAGGTGAACCTCTGTAACAGTTCAGTTTGTTTTAGTGTCACTAGGAGGTGAAATATTGTCATAGTTCAGTGTGTTATAGTGTCACTGGGAGTTGAACTACTGTAAGAGTTCAGTGTGTTATAGTGTCTCTATGAGGTGAACTAATGTAACAGTTCAGTGTGTTATAGTGTCACTTGGAGGTGAAATACTCTCACAGTTCAGTGTGTTTTAGTGTCTCTATCTTGGAGGTGAACTACAGTAACAATTCTGTGTGTTAAAATGTCTCTAGGAGGTGAACTACTGTAACAGTTCAGTGTGTTATAGAGTCACTATCTAGGAGGAGAACTACTGTAACAGTTCAGTGTGTTAAAGTGTCTCTATCCTGTTGGTGAACTACTGTATCAGTTCAGTGTCTTATAGTGTCTCTAGGAGGTGAACTACTGTAACAGTTCAGTGTGTTATAGTGTATCTTGGAGGTGAACTACTGTAACAGTTCAGTGTGTTATAGTGTCTCTAGGAGGTGAACTACTGTAACAGTTCAGTGTGGTATAGTTTCTCTAGGAGGTGAACTACTGTATCAGTTCACTGTGTTATAGGGTCAAAATCTAGGAGGTGATCTACTGTAACACTTCAGTGTGTTAAAGTGTCTCTTTCTAGGAGGTGAACTACTGTAACAGTTCAGTGTGTTATAGTGTCACCAGGAGGTGAACTACTGTAACAGTTCAGTGTGTTAAAGTGTCTCTAGGAGGTGAGCTACTGTAACAGTTCAGTGTGTTATAGTGTCACTAGGAGATGAAATACTGTAACAGTTCAGTGTGTTATAGTGTCTCTATCCTGTTGGTGAACTACTGTATCAGTTCAGTGTGTTATTGTGTCTCTAGGAGGTGAAATACTGTAACAGTTCAGTGTGTTATAGTGTCTCTAGGAGGGGAACTATTGTAACAGTTCAGTGTGTTATAGTGTTTCTCTCTAGGAGTTGAACTACTGTAACAGTTTAGTGTGTTATAGTTTCACTAGGAGGTGAACCACTGTAACAGTTCAGTGTGTTATAGTGTCACTAGCAGGTGAACCACTGTAACAGTTCAGTGTGCTATAGTGTCTCTATCTAGTGCGTTAACTACTGTAACACTTCAGTGTGTTATTGTGTCTCTTTCTAGGAGTTGAACATCTGTAACATTTCAGTTTGTTTTAGTGTCACTAGGAGGTGAAATACTGTCACAGTTCAGTGTGTTATAGTGTCACTGGGAGGTGAACTACTGTAACAGTTCAGTGTGTTATAGTGTCACTAGGAGGTGAACTACTGTAACAGTTCAGTGTGTAATAGTTTTTCTAGGAGGTGAACTACTGTAACAGTTCAGTGTGTTATAGTGTCTCTAGGAGGTGAACTACTGTAAGAGTTCAGTGTGTTATCGTGTCTCTATCTAGGAGGTGAACTAATGTAACAGTTCTGTGTATTACAGTGTCTCTAGGAGGTGAACTACTGTAACAGTTGAGTTTGTTATAGTTTCTCTAGCATTTGAACTACTGTAACAGTTCAGTGTGTTATAGTGTCTCTCTCTAGGAGGTGAACTACTGTAACGGTTCAGTGTGTTATAGTGTCACTAGAAGGTGAATCACTGTAACAGTTCAGTGTGCTATAATGTCACTAGGAGTTTGACTACTGAAAGAGTTCAGTGTGTTATAGTGTCTCTATGAGGTGAACTACCGTAAAAGTTCAGTGTGTAATAGTGTCTCAATGAGGTGAACAACTGTAACAGTTCAGTGAGTTTTAGTGTCTCTAGGAGGTGAGCTACTGTAACAGTTCAGTGTGTTACAGTGTCACTATCTAGGAGGTGAACCTCTGTAACAGTTCAGTGTGTTATAGGGTCACGAGGAGGTGAACCTCTGTAACAGCTCAGTGTGTTATAGTGTCACGAGGAGGTGAACTACTGTAACAGTTCAGTGTGTAATAGTGTCTCAATGAGTTGAACAACTGTAACAGTTCAGTGAGTTTTAGTGTCACTAGGAGGTGAACTACTGTAACAGTTCAGTGTGTTATCGTGTCTCTATCTAGGAGGTGAACTAATGTAACTATTTTGTGTATTACAGTGTCTCTAGGAGGTGAACTACTGTAACAGTTGAGTCTGTTATAGTGTCTCTAGCATTTGAACTACTGTAACAGTTCAGTGTGTTATAGTGTCTCTCTCTAGGAGGTGAACTACTGTAACGGTTCAGTGTGTTATAGTGTCACTAGGAGGTGAACTACTGTAACAGTTCAGTGTGTTATAGTGTCTCTAGGAGGTGAACTACTGCAACAGTTCAGTGTGTTATAGTGTCACTAGGTTGGTGAACTACTGTAACAGTTCAGTGTGTTTTAGTGTCACTAGGAGGTGAAATACTGTCATAGTTCAGTGTGTTATAGTGTCACTGGGAGGTGAACTACTGTAACAGTTCAGTGTGTTATAGTGTCTCTATCTAGGACGTGAACTACTGTAACAGTTCAGTGTGTTATAGTGTCACTGGGAGGTGAACTACTGTACCTGTTCAGTGTGTTTTAGTGTCACTAGCAGGTGAACTACTGTAACAGTTCAGTGTGTTATAGTGTATCTTTCTAGGAGGTGAAATACTGTAACATTTCAGTTTGTTATAGTGTCACTGGGAGGTGAACCACTGTAACAGTTCAGTGTGTTAAAGTGTCTCTAGGAGGTGAGCTACTGTAACAGTTCAGTGGGTTACAGTGTCACTATCTAGGAGGTGAACTACTTTCACAGCTCAGTGTGTTTTAGTGTCACTAGGAGGTGAACCTCTGTAACAGTTCAGTGTGTTATAGTGTCTCTAGGAGGTGAACTACTGTAACAGTTCAGTGTGTTATTGTGTCTCTAGGAGGTGAGCTACTGTAACAGTTCAGTGTGTTATAGTGTCTCTAGGAGGTGAGCTACTGTAACAGTTCAGTGTGTTACAGTGTCACTATCTAGGAGGTGAACCTCTGTAACAGTTCAGTTTGTTTTAGTGTCACTAGGAGGTGAAATATTGTCATAGTTCAGTGTGTTATAGTGTCACTGGGAGTTGAACTACTGTAAGAGTTCAGTGTGTTATAGTGTCTCTATGAGGTGAACTAATGTAACAGTTCAGTGTGTTATAGTGTCACTTGGAGGTGAAATACTCTCACAGTTCAGTGTGTTTTAGTGTCTCTATCTTGGAGGTGAACTACAGTAACAATTCTGTGTGTTAAAATGTCTCTAGGAGGTGAACTACTGTAACAGTTCAGTGTGTTATAGAGTCACTATCTAGGAGGAGAACTACTGTAACAGTTCAGTGTGTTATTGTGTCTCTATCCTGTTGGTGAACTACTGTATCAGTTCAGTGTCTTATAGTGTCTCTAGGAGGTGAACTACTGTAACAGTTCAGTGTGTTATAGTGTATCTTGGAGGTGAACTACTGTAACAGTTCAGTGTGTTATAGTGTCTCTAGGAGGTGAACTACTGTAACAGTTCAGTGTGGTATAGTTTCTCTAGGAGGTGAACTACTGTATCAGTTCACTGTGTTATAGGGTCAAAATCTAGGAGGTGATCTACTGTAACACTTCAGTGTGTTAAAGTGTCTCTTTCTAGGAGGTGAACTACTGTAACAGTTCAGTGTGTTATAGTGTCACCAGGAGGTGAACTACTGTAACAGTTCAGTGTGTTAAAGTGTCTCTAGGAGGTGAGCTACTGTAACAGTTCAGTGTGTTATAGTGTCACTAGGAGATGAAATACTGTAACAGTTCAGTGTGTTATAGTGTCTCTATCCTGTTGGTGAACTACTGTATCAGTTCAGTGTGTTATTGTGTCTCTAGGAGGTGAAATACTGTAACAGTTCAGTGTGTTATAGTGTCTCTAGGAGGGGAACTATTGTAACAGTTCAGTGTGTTATAGTGTTTCTCTCTAGGAGTTGAACTACTGTAACAGTTTAGTGTGTTATAGTTTCTCTAGGAGGTGAACTACTGTATCAGTTCACTGTGTTATAGTGTCACTATCTATGAGGTGAACTACTGTAACAGTTCAGTGTGTTAAAGTGTCTCTTTCTAGGAGGTGAACTACTGTGACAGTTCAGTGTGTTAAAGTGTCTCTATCCTGTTGGTGTGCTACTGTAACAGTTCAGTGTGTTATAGTGTCTCTAGGTGGTTAACTACTAAAACAGTTCAGTGAGTTGAAGTGTCACTAGGATGCGTCCTACTATAACAGTTCAGTGTGTTATAGTGCCTCTACCCTTTTGGTGAACTACTGTAACAGTTCAGTGTGTTAAAGTATCTCTCTCTCTTTGATGTGAACTGGTTTAACAGTTCAGTGTGTTATAGTGTCTCTTGGAGGTGAACTACTGAAAAAGTTTAATTTGTTTAAACTTGGAGGTGAACTACTGTAAGAGTTCTGTCACGACTTCTGCCGAGGGCGGTTCCTCTCCCTGTTCGGGTGGCGCTCGGCGGTCGTCGTCACCGGCCTACTAGCTGCCATCTGTCCCTTTTTCGTTTTTCTGTTAGTTATGTCTTTATGAGTTACACCTGTTTCCCATTAGCAATTAGTTTTATTATTTAAGCCCGCCTCTCCGCCTGTTCTGTGTGCGGGTGAGTTACGTGTCGTCACTTTATATGTTTTGTGGTACATGTATTTTGGACTTCGGGGTTATTGTTTCGCCCTGTTGTGTTTGGAAATATTTCCTCGGTTTTCAGTACTTATTAAATTACATATTGTACCAAACATTTTCCTGCTTCCTGCGCCTGACTCCACACCCACGAAGCCCAAAGTGTTACAGAAGCCCGCACCATAGAAATGGAGTCAGCAGAAGCAGCCACCACCCCTCTACCATCGATGGAGGAACGGGTCCTCCATCACACCACCGTTCTCCATCGGATTGGGTCAGCCATGGACCAGATGATGGAGAGAATGGATCGGTGGGAGAGGCGTGGTCTCCTCCCTTCACCTCCAGTTCACCCGATGAGCTCACCTCCTCCACTCCCTTCCCCATCTGGATCTGGGGCACTACGTCTTACGCCTCCGAGGGAGTATGATGGAGCAGCGGCAAGGTGCCAGGGATTCTTATTACAACTTGAATTATACCTGGCTACCGTGAGGCCGACTCCCTCGGGGGAGGAGAGCGTGAGCCTCCTCATCTCCTGCTTGACGGGCCGAGCATTGGAGTGGGCCAACGCTGTGTGGAATGGACTCGATTCCACACGAAACAACTACCCTGAGTTCACCCGCCGTTTCAGGGCCGTCTTCGATCATCCCCCAGAAGGAAAAGCGACGGGTGAACGACTGTTTCACCTTAGGCAGGAGATGTGGAGTGCGCAAGATTTTGCCCTAGAATTCCGGACTTTGGCGGCTGGAGCTGGGTGGAACGACAGGGCCCTAATAGATCACTACCGGTGTAGCCTCAGGGAGGACATCCGCAGGGAGCTAGCGTGTCGGGACACTACACTCTCCCTAGATGAACTGATCAACATGTCTATACGACTGGACAATCTGCTGGCTGCCCGCAGGCGTTCAGAGAGGGTACTGTCAGTTCCAGCTCCTAGCCTGCCTGCACCCATTCCTATGGAGCTTGGGGGAACTGCGTCAAGGGGAACCGGAGGAGGGCGCCCCTCCTGCACCAATTGTGGTTGATGAGGACACACGGCCGACCGGTGCTGGGGGGGTCCCTCTGGGAGTCGAGAGGGCAGGCAGAACACTCCTCATTCATCCCAGGTGAGTCAGCACCACACTCACCCAGAATCCTCTGTTGGTCACGTGTTTGTCTTAATTTTTTTCCTTGATTTTGCTCCCTTTTCCCAGCATAAGGCGCTAGTCGATTCAGGCGCAGCTGGGAACTTTATGGATAGCGGACTAGCCCTTAAGTTGGGAATTCCGCTGGTACCGTTAGATTCCCCTTTCTCCGTGCACTCCTTAGATAGCCGACCATTAGGGTCAGGGCTGATCAGGGAGACCACGGTGCCACTGGACATGGTAAAGCAGGGGAATCATAAGGAACAAATTAGTTTCTTTATTATCGACTCACCTGCGTTTCCAGTGGTGCTGGGGGTGCCCTGGTTAGCTAGTCACAATCCTAAGATTTTGTGGAAACAGGGGATTCTCCAGGGATGGTCAGAGGAGTGTTCAGGTAGATGTCTAGGTGTTTCCATCGGTGCCACGTGGGTGGAGAGTTCGGACCAGGTTTCCACTGTGCGCATTCCCCCTGAGTATGCCGATTTGGCTCTCGCCTTCTGTAAAAAGAAGGCGACTAAATTACCACCTCATCGACCGGGGGATTGTGCAATAGACCTCCAGGATAACGCTGCGCTTCCTAAGAGTCACGTGTACCCATTGTCCCAGGAGGAGACGTTGGCTATGGAGACATATGTCACGGAAGCTCTGGGGCAAGGGTACATTCAGCCCTCCATTTCACCTTTCTCCTCAAGTTTCTTTTTCGTGAAAAAAAGGGGGGAGGTTTGCGTCCGTGCATTGATTATAGAGGTCTCAATTCTATCACAGTGGGGTTCAGTTACCCGCTACCTCTCATTGCTACCGCAGTGGAATCATTTAACGGAGCGCGTTTTTTCACGAAACTGGATCTCAGGAGCGCTTATAATCTGGTGCGTATTCGGAAGGGAGACGAGTGGAAAACCGCATTTAGTACCACATCGGGCCACTATGAGTACCTTGTCATGCCGTATGGGTTGAAGAATGCTCCAGCCGTCTTTCAATCTTTTGTGGATGAGATTCTTAGGGACCTGCACAGGCAGGGAGTGATTGTGTATATCGATGATATCCTTATTTACTCCTCCACACGCGCCGAGCATGTGTCTCTAGTGCGCAAAGTGCTTGGTAGACTGCTGAAGCATGATCTATAAGTCAAGGCTGAGAAATGTGAGTTCTTCAAAAAAGCCGTTTCCTTCCTGGGTTATCGAATTTCCACCTCAGGGATGGTGATGGAGTGTGATCGTGTTAATGCCGTGCGTAATTGGCCGACTCCCACCACGGTGAAGGAGGTGCAGCGGTTTTGGGGTTTTGCCAATTACTACCGAAGGTTTATCCGGGGTTTTGGCCAAGTTGCGGCTCCCGTTACCTCACTTTTGAAGGGGGGACCGGTGCGTTTGCGGTGGTCGGCTGAAGCGGACAGAGCCTTCAACCAGTTGAAGGCGCTGTTCACTGATGCACCCGTGTTGGCGCACCCGGACCCCTCTTTGCCGTTCATAGTGGAAGTGGACGCATCCGAGGCTGGGGTGGGTGCCGTTCTATCACAGCGCTCGGGTGCGCCACCGAAACTCCGCCCCTGCACTTTCTTTTCTAAGAAGCTCAGTCCGGCGGAGCGTAACTATGATGTGGGGGGACCGTGAGTTGTTAGCTGTGGTTAAGGCTTTGACTGTGTGGAGACATTGGCTTGAGGGGGCTAGACACCCTTTTCTCATCTGGACTGACCACCGGAACCTGGAGTATATCCGGGCAGCCCGGAGACTGAATCCGCGTCAGGCAAGGTGGGCCATGTTTTTCACCTGACTTCAGTTCAGGCTGTCATATAGACCAGGCTCTATGAACACTAAGGCTGACCCGCTGTCCCGCCTCTATGACACTGAGGATAGGCCCATCGATCCTACTCCCATCCTTCCAGCCTCTAAGCTGGTAGCACCAGTAGTATGGGAGGTGGACGCGGACATTGAGCGGGCGTTGCAAATGGAGCCTGCGCCTTCAAATTGTCCTACCGGTCGTAAATACGTTCCGCTTGGTGTTCGTGATCGATTGATTCGATGGGCTCATACGCTACCTTCGTCGGGTCATCCTGGGGTGGTGAGGACAGTGCAAGGCCTTAGGGGGAAGTACTGGTGGCCCACCTTGGCTAAGGACGTGAAGTTGCATGTCTCTTCCTGTTCGGTATGCGCCTAGAGCAAGGCTCCTAGGCACCTTCCTAGAGGGAAGTTACAACCCCTCCCTGTTCCACAACGGCCGTGGTCTCACCTGTCGGTGGACTTTCTTACCGATCTTCCCCCGTCTCAGGGGAATACCACGGTTCTGGTAGTTGTGGATCGGTTTTCTAAGTCCTGCCGTCTCCTCCCATTGCCCGGTCTCCCTACGGCTCTACAGGCTCTATTCACCCATGTCTTCCGGCATTACGGGGTGCCGGAGGACATCGTCTCTGATCGGGGTCCCCAGTTCACGTCCCATGTATGGAGGGCGTTTATGGAGCGTCTGGAGGTCTCAGTTAGCTTGACCTCCGGTTATCACCCCGAGAGCAATGGGCAGGTGGAGAGAGTGAACCAGGAGGTGGGTAGGTTTCTGCGGTCGTACTGCCAGGACCGGCCAGGTGAGTGGTCGAGGTATTTACCCTGGGCTGAGGTGGCGCAAAATTCCCTCCGCCACTCATCCACTAACATGTCGCCTTTCCAGTGTGTGTTAGGCTACCAGCCGGTCCTGGCACCATGGCATCAGAGTCAGACCGAGGCTCCAGCGGTGGAGGATAGGGTACAGCGCTCCAAGGACACCTGGAGAGCTGTGGAGGAATCCCTTAAACAAGCAGGAGAAAGGCAAAAGAGGAGCGCTGACCGCCACCGCAGTGAGGCTCCCATATTTGCACCGGGAGACAGGGTCTGGCTCTCGACCCGAAACCTGCCCCTCCGCTTGCTATGCCGGAAGCTGGTTCCGCAGCGTGTAGGGCCCTTCAAAGTTCTGAGGAGAATAAACGAGGTGTGTTATAGATTAAAACTCCCATCTTATTATCGTATTAACCCCTCGTTTCATGTGTCTCTCCTCAGGCCGGTGGTAGCTGGTCCTCTACAAGACGGTGAGGTGCCGGAGGTCCCTCCGCCCCCTCTGGACATCGAGGGGGGCCCGGCGTATACAGTACGCTCCATTCTGGACTCAAGACGCCGGGTGGGGGGCCTGCAGCACCTAGTGGACTGGGAGGGGTACGGTCCGGAGGAGAGGTGCTGGGTCCCGGTGGGGGACATACTGGATCCATCATTGTTAGTTGATTTCCATCGCCTCCATTCGGATCGCCCTGCGCCTCGTCCTCCGGGTCGACCTCGAGGCCGGTGTCGGCGCGCTGCGGGAGCCGCGCGTCGGGGGGGCACTGTCACGACTACTGCCGAGGGCGGTTCCTCTCCCTGTTCGGGTGGCGCTCGGCGGTCGTCGTCACCGGCCTACTAGTTGCCATCGATCCCTTTTTCGTTTTTCTGTTAGTTATGTCTTTATGAGTTACACATGTTTCCCATTAGCAATTAGTTTTATTATTTAAGCCCGCCTCGCCACCTGTTCTGTGTGCGGGTGAGTTACGTGTCGTCAATTTGTATGTTTTGTGGTACATGTATTTTGGACTTCGGGGTTATTGTTTCGCCCTGTTGTGTTGGACATATTTCCACAAGTTTTCAGTACTTATTCAATTACATATTGTACCAAACATTTTCCTGCTTCCTGCGCCTGACAACACACCCACGAAGCCCAAAGTGTTACAAGTTCAGTGTGTTATTAAAGTGTCTCTAGGAGGTGAACTAATGTAACAGTTCAGTGTGTTATAGTGTCTCTAGGAGGTGAAGTACTATAACAGTTAAGAGTGTTATAGTGCCGTTAGGAGGTGAACTACTGTAACAGTTCAGTGTGTTATAGTGTCTCTAGGAGGTGAACTACTGTAACAGTTCAGTGTGTTATAGTGTCTCTAGGAGGTGAACTACTGTAACAGTTCAGTGTGTTATAGTGTCTCTAGGAGGTGAACTACTGTAACAGTTCAGTGTGTTATAGTTTCTCTAGGAGGTGAACTACTGTAACAGTTCAGTGTGTTATAGTTTCTCTAGGAGGTGAACTACTGTAACAGTTCAGTGTGTTATAGTGTCTCTATCTTGTAGGTGAACTACTGTAACAGTTCAGTGTGTTATAGTGTCTCTATCCTGTTGGTGAACTACTGTAACAGTTCAGTGTGTTATAGTGTCTCTATCCTGTTGGTGAACTACTGTAACAGTTCAGTGTGTTAAAGTGTCTCTATCCTGTTGGTGAACTACTGTAACAGTTCAGTGTGTTATAGTGTCTCTAGGAGGTGAACTACTGTAACAGTTCAGTGTGTTATAGTGTCTCTAGGAGGTGAACTACTGTAACAGTTCAGTGTGTTATAGTGTCTCTATGCGGTGAACTACTGTAACAGTTCAGTGTGTTATAGTGTCTCTAGGAGGTGAACTACTGTAACAGTTCAGTGTGTTCTAGTGTCTCTCTCTATGTAGTGAACTACTGTAACAGTTCAGTGTGTTCTAGTGTCTCTCTCTATGTAGTGAACTACTGTAACAGTTCAGTGTGTTATAGTTTATCTAGTAGGTGAAATACTGTAACAGTTCAGTGTGTTACAGTGCCTCTACCCTTTTGGTGAAATACTGTAACAGTTCAGTGTTTTATAGTGTCTCTTGGAGGTGAACTACTGTAACAGTTCAGTGTATTATACTGTCTCTAGGAGGTGAACTACTGTAACAGTTCAGTGTGTTATAGTGTATCTTGGAGGTGAACTACTGTAACAGTTCAGTGTGTTATAGTGTCGCTATCTTGGAGGTGAACTACTGTAACAGTTCAGTGTGTTATAGTGTCTCTAGGAGGTGAACTACTGTAACAGTTCAGTGTGTTATAGTGTCTCTCTAGGAGGTGAACTACTGTAACAGTTCAGTGTGTTATAGTGTCTCTAGGAGGTGAACTACTGTAACAGTTCAGTGTGTTATAGTGTCTCTATCCTGTTGGTGAACTACTGTAACAGTTCAGTGTGTTATAGTGTCTCTATTGGAGGTGAACTACTGTAACAGTTCAGTGTGTTATAGTGTCTCTAGGAGGTGAACTACTGTAACAGTTCAGTGTGTTATAGTGTCTCTAGGAGGTGAACTACTGTAACAGTTCAGTGTGTTATAGTGTCTCTAGGAGGTGAACTACTGTAACAGTTCAGTGTGTTATAGTGTCTCTTGGAGGTGAACTACTGTAACAGTTCAGTGTGTTATAGTTTCTCTAGTAGGTGAAATACTGTAACAGTTCAGTGTGTTATAGTGTCTCTACCCTTTGGTGAAATACTGTAACAGTTCAGTGTGTTATAGTGTCTCTTGGAGGTGAACTACTGTAACAGTTCAGTGTGTTATAGTGTCTCCAGGACATGAAATACTGTAACAGTTCAGTGTATTATAGTGTCTCTTGGAGGTGAACTACTGAAAAGTTCAGTGTGTTATAGTGTCTCTATCTAGGAGGTGAACTACTGTAACAGTTCAGTGTGTTATAGTGTCACTGGGAGGTGAACTACTGTAACAGTTCAGTGTGTTATAGTGTCTCTAGGAGGTGAACTACTGTAACAGTTCAGTGTGTTATAGTGTCTCTATCTGGAGGTGAACTACTGTAACAGTTCAGTGTGTTATAGTGTCTCTATCCTGTTGGTGAACTACTGTAACAGTACAGTGTGTTATAGTGTCTCTATCCTGTTGGTGAACTACTGTAACAGTTCAGTGTGTTATAGTGTCTCTAGGAGGTGAACTACTGTAACAGTTCAGTGTGTTATAGTGTCTCTTGGAGGTGAACTACTGTAACAGTTCAGTGTGTTATAGTGTCTCTAGGAGATGAACTACTGTAACAGTTCAGTGTGTTCTAGTGTCTCTCTCTATGTAGTGAACTACTGTAACAGTTCAGTGTGTTCTAGTGTCTCTCTCTATGTAGTGAACTACTGTAACAGTTCAGTGTGTTATAGTTTATCTAGTAGGTGAAATACTGTAACAGTTCAGTGTGTTATAGTGTCTCTATCCTTTTGGTGAAATACTGTAACAGTTCAGTGTGTTATAGTGTCTCTTGGAGGTGAACTACTGTAACAGTTCAGTGTGTTATAGTGTCTCTTGGAGGTGAACTACTGTAACAGTTCAGTGTGTTATAGTGTATCTAGGAGGTGAACTACTGTAACAGTTCAGTGTGTTATAGTGTCGCTATCTTGGAGGTGAACTACTGTAACAGTTCAGTGTGTTATAGTGTCTCTAGGAGGTGAACTACTGTAACAGTTCAGTGTGTTATAGTTTCTCTAGGAGGTGAACTACTGTAACAGTTCAGTGTGTTATAGTGTATCTTGGAGGTGAACTACTGTAACAGTTCAGTGTGTTATAGTGTCTCTAGGAGGTGAACTACAGTAACAATTATGTGTGTTAAAGTGTCTCTAGGAGGTGAACTACTGTAACAGTTCAGTGTGTTAAAGTGTCTCTATCCTGTTGGTGAACTACTGTAACAGTTCAGTGTGTTATAGTGTCTCTAGGAGGTGAACTACTGTAACAGTTCAGTGTGTTATAGTGTCTCTAGGAGGTGAACTACTGTAACAGTTCAGTGTGTTATAGTGTATCTAGGAGGTGAACTACTGTAACAGTTCAGTGTGTTATAGTGTCTCTTGGAGGTGAACTACTGTAACAGTTCAGTGTGTTATAGTGTCTCTAGGAGGTGAACTACTGTAACAGTTCAGTGTCTTATAGTTTATCTAGTAGGTGAAATACTGTAACAGTTCAGTGTGTTAAAGTGTCTCTATCCTGTTGGTGAACTACTGTAACAGTTCAGTGTGTTATAGTGTCACTAGGAGGTGAACTACTGTAACAGTTCAGTGTGTTATAGTGTCTCTAGGAGGTGAACTACTGTAACAGTTCAGTGTGTTATAGTGTCTCTAGGAGGTGAAATACTGTAACAGTTCAGTGTGTTATAGTGTCTCTAGGAGGTGAACTACTGTAACAGTTATGTGTGTTATAGTGTCTCAATGAGGTCAACAACTGTAACAGTTCAGTGTGTTTTTGTGTCACTAGGAGGTGAACTACTGTAACAGTTCAGTGTGTTATCGTGTCTTTATCTAGGAGGTGAACTACTGTAACAGTTCAGTGTGTTATAGTGTCGCTATCTTGGAGGTGAACTACTGTAACAGTTCAGTGTGTTATAGTGTCTCTAGGAGGTGAACTACTGTAACAGTTCAGTGTGTTATAGTGTCTCTAGGAGGTGAACTACTGTAACAGTTCAGTGTGTTATAGTGTCTCTAGGAGGTGAACTACTGTAACAGTTCAGTGTGTTATAGTGTCTCTAGGAGGTGAACTACTGTAACAGTTAAGTGTGTTATAGTGTCACTATCCAGGAGGTGAACTACTGTAACAGTTCAGTGTGTTATAGTGTCTCTAGGAGGTGAACTACTGTAACAGTTCAGTGTGTTATAGTGTCTCTATCCTGTTGGTGAACTACTGTAACAGTACAGTGTGTTATAGTGTCACTAGGAGGTGAAATACTGTAACAGTTCAGTGTGTTATAGTGTCTCTAGGAGGTGAACTACTGTAACAGTTCAGTGTGTTATAGTGTCTCTATGAGGTGAACTACTGTAACAGTTCAGTGTGTTATAGTGTCTCTAGGAGATGTACTACTGTAACAGTTCAGTGTGTTCTAGTGTCTCTCTCTATGTAGTGAACTACTGTAACAGTTCAGTGTGTTATAGTGTCTCTCTCTATGTAGTGAACTACTGTAACAGTTCAGTGTGTTATAGTTTATCTAGTAGGTGAAATACTGTAACAGTTCAGTGTATTATAGTGTCTCTAGGAGGTGAACTACTGTAACAGTTCAGTGTGTTATAGTGTCTTTATCTAGGAGGTGAACTACTGTAACAGTTCAGTGTGTTATAGTGTCTCTAGGAGGTGAACTACTGTAACAGTTCAGTGTGTTATAGTGTCTCTATCTTGGAGGTGAACTACTGTAACAGTTCAGTGTGTTATAGTGTCTCTAGGAGGTGAACTACTGTAACAGTTCAGTGTGTTATAGTGTCTCTAGGAGGTGAACTACTGTAACAGTTCAGTGTGTTATAGTGTATCTTGGAGGTGAACTACTGTAACAGTTCAGTGTGTTATAGTGTCTCTAGGAGGTGAACTACTGTAACAGTTCAGTGTGTTATAGTGTCTCTAGGAGGTGAACTACTGTAACAGTTCAGTGTGTTATAGTTTATCTAGTAGGTGAAATACTGTAACAGTTCAGTGTGTTATAGTGTCTCTATCCTGTTGGTGAACTACTGTAACAGTTCAGTGTGTTATAGTGTCTCTATCCTGTTGGTGAACTACTGTAACAGTTCAGTGTGTTAAAGTGTCTCTATCCTGTTGGTGAACTACTGTAACAGTTCAGTGTGTTATAGTGTCTCTATGGAGGTGAACTACTGTAACAGTTCAGTGTGTTATAGTGTCTCTAGGAGGTGAACTACTGTAACAGTTCAGTGTGTTATAGTGTCTCTAGGAGGTGAACTACTGTAACAGTTCAGTGTGTTATAGTGTCTCTAGGAGGTGAACTACTGTAACAGTTCAGTGTGTTATAGTGTCTCTTGGAGGTGAACTACTGTAACAGTTCAGTGTGTTATAGTTTATCTAGTAGGTGAAATACTGTAACAGTTCAGTGTGTTATAGTGCCTCTACCCTTTTGGTGAAATACTGTAACAGCTCAGTGAGTTATAGTGTCTCTTGGAGGTGAACTACTGAAAAGGTTTAATGTGTTACAGTGTATCTTGGAGGTGAACTACTGTAACAGTTCAATGTGTTATAGTGTCTCTTGGAGGTGAACTACTGAAAAGTTCAGTGTGTTATAGTGTCACTAGGAGGTGAACTACTGTAACAGTTAAGTGTGTTATAGTGTCACCATCCAGGAGGTGAACTACTGTAACAGCTGTGTGTTATATTGTCTCTAGGAGGTGAACTACAGTAACAATTCTGTGTGTTATAGTGTCTCTAGGAGGTGAACTACTGTAACAGTTCAGTGTGTTATAGTGTCTCTATCCTGTTGGTGAACTACTGTAACAGTTCAGTGTGTTATAGTGTCTCTATCCTGTTGGTGAACTACTGTAACAGTTCAGTGTGTTATAGTGTCTCTAGGAGGTGAACTACTGTAACAGTTCAGTGTGTTATAGTGTCTCTATGAGGTGAACTACTGTAACAGTTCAGTGTGTTATAGTGTCTCTAGGAGATGTACTACTGTAACAGTTCAGTGTGTTCTAGTGTCTCTCTCTATGTAGTGAACTACTGTAACAGTTCAGTGTGTTCTAGTGTCTCTCTCTATGTAGTGAACTACTGTAACAGTTCAGTGTGTTATAGTTTATCTAGTAGGTGAAATACTGTAACAGTTCAGTGTGTTAAAGTGTCTCTCTCTGATGTGAACTACTGTAACAGTTCAGTGTGTTATAGTGTCTCTAGGAGGTGAACTACTGTAACAGTTCAGTGTGTTATAGTGTCTCTAGGAGGTGAACTACTGTAACAGTTCAGTGTGTTATAGTGTATCTTGGAGGTGAACTACTGTAACAGTTCAGTGTGTTATAGTGTCGCTATCTTGGAGGTGAACTACTGTAACAGTTCAGTGTGTTATAGTGTCTCTATGGAGGTGAACTACTGTAACAGTTCAGTGTGTTATAGTGTCTCTATCCTGTTGGTGAACTACTGTAACAGTTCAGTGTGTTATAGTGTCTCTATGAGGTGAACTACTGTAACAGTTCAGTGTGTTATAGTGTCTCTAGGAGGTGAACTACTGTAACAGTTCAGTGTGTTATAGTGTCTCTAGGAGGTGAACTACTGTAACAGTTCAGTGTGTTATAGTGTCTCTAGGAGGTGAACTACTGTAACAGTTCAGTGTGTTATAGTGTCTCTCTCTATGTAGTGAACTACTGTAACAGTTCAGTGTGTTCTAGTGTCTCTCTCTATGTAGTGAACTACTGTAACAGTTCAGTGTGTTATAGTTTATCTAGTAGGTGAAATACTGTAACAGTTCAGTGTGTTACAGTGCCTCTACCCTTTTGGTGAAATACTGTAACAGTTCAGTGTGTTATAGTGTCTCTTGGAGGTGAACTACTGTAACAGTTCAGTGTATTATAGTGTCTCTAGGAGGTGAACTACTGTAACAGTTCAGTGTGTTATAGTGTATCTTGGAGGTGAACTACTGTAACAGTTCAGTGTGTTATAGTGTCGCTATCTTGGAGGTGAACTACTGTAACAGTTCAGTGTGTTATAGTGTCTCTAGGAGGTGAACTACTGTAACAGTTCAGTGTGTTATAGTTTCTCTAGGAGGTGAACTACTCTAACAGTTCAGTGTGTTATAGTGTATCTTGGAGGTGAACTACTGTAACAGTTCAGTGTGTTATAGTGTCTCTAGGAGGTGAACTACTGTAACAGTTCAGTGTGTTATAGTGTCTCTATCCTGGAGGTGAACTACTGTAACAGTTCAGTGTGTTAAAGTGTCTCTATCCTGTTGGTGAACTACTGTAACAGTTCAGTGTGTTATAGTGTCTCTAGGAGGTGAACTACTGTAACAGTTCAGTGTGTTATAGTGTCTCTAGGAGGTGAACTACTGTAACAGTTCAGTGTGTTATAGTGTATCTAGGAGGTGAACTACTGTAACAGTTCAGTGTGTTATAGTGTCTCTAGGAGGTGAACTACTGTAACAGTTCAGTGTGTTATAGTGTCTCTAGGAGGTGAACTACTGTAACAGTTCAGTGTGTTATAGTGTATCTAGGAGGTGAACTACTGTAACAGTTCAGTGTGTTATAGTGTCTCTATCCTGTAGGTGAACTACTGTAACAGTTCAGTGTGTTATAGTGTCACTAGGAGTAGAAATACTGTAACAGTTCAGTGTGTTATAGTGTCTCTAGGAGGTGAACTACTGTAACAGTTCAGTGTGTTATAGTGTCACTAGGAGTAGAAATACTGTAACAGTTCAGTGTGTTATAGTGTCTCTAGGAGGTGAACTACTGTAACAGTTATGTGTGTTATAGTGTCTCAATGATGTCAACAACTGTAACAGTTCAGTGTGTTTTTGTGTCACTAGGAGGTGAACTACTGTAACAGTTCAGTGTGTTATCGTGTCTTTATCTAGGAGGTGAACTACTGTAACAGTTCAGTGTGTTATAGTGTCTCTAGGAGGTGAACTACTGTAACAGTTCAGTGTGTTATAGTGTCTCTAGGAGGTGAACTACTGAAAAGTTCAGTGTGTTATAGTGTCACTAGGAGGTGAACTACTGTTACAGTTAAGTGTGTTATAGTTTCACCATCCAGGAGGTGAACTACTGTAACAGATGTGTGTTATATTGTCTCTAGGAGGTGAACTACAGTAACAATTCTGTGTGTTATAGTGTCTCTATCCTGTTGGTGAACTACTGTAACAGTACAGTGTGTTATAGTGTCACTAGGAGGTGAAACACTGTAACAGTTCAGTGTGTTATAGTGTCTCTAGGAGGTGAACTACTGTAACAGTTCAGTGTGTTATAGTGTCTCTAGGAGGTGAACTACTGTAACAGTTCAGTGTGTTATAGTGTCTCTAGGAGGTGAACTACTGTAACAGTTCAGTGTGTTATAGTGTCTCTAGGAGGTGAACTACTGTAACAGTTCAGTGTGTTAAAGTGTCTCTCTCTTGTAGGTGAACTACTGTTACAGTTCAGTGTGTTATAGTGTCTCTCTCTATGTAGTGAACTACTGTAACAGTTCAGTGTGTTATAGTTTATCTAGTAGGTGAACTACTGTAACAGTTCAGTGTGTTATAGTGTCTCTAGGAGGTGAACTACTGTAACAGTTCAGTGTGTTATAGTGTCTCTATGGAGGTGAACTACTGTAACAGTTCAGTGTGTTAAAGTGTCTCTAGGAGGTGAACTACTGTAACAGTTCAGTGTGTTAAAGTGTCTCTATCCTGTTGGTGAACTACTGTAACAGTTCAGTGTGTTATAGTGTCTCTAGGAGGTGAACTACTGTAACAGTTCAGTGTGTTATAGTGTCTCTAGGAGGTGAACTACTGTAACAGTTCAGTGTGTTATAGTGTCTCTAGGAGGTGAACTACTGTAACAGTTCAGTGTGTTATAGTGTCTCTCTAGGAGGTGAACTACTGTAACAGTTCAGTGTGTTATAGTGTCTCTTGGAGGTGAACTACTGTAACAGTTCAGTGTGTTATAGTTTATCTAGTAGGTGAAATACTGTAACAGTTCAGTGTGTTACAGTGCCTCTACCCTTTTGGTGAAATACTGTAACAGCTCAGTGAGTTATAGTGTCTCTAGGAGGTGAACTACTGTAACAGTTCAGTGTGTTATAGTGTCTATCTTGGAGGTGAACTACTGTAACAGTTCAATGTGTTATAGTGTCTCTTGGAGGTGAACTACTGAAAAGTTCAGTGTGTTATAGTGTCACTAGGAGGTGAACTACTGTAACAGTTAAGTGTGTTATAGTGTCACATCTAGGAGGTGAACTACTGTAACAGTTCAGTGTGTTATAGTGTCACTAGGAGGTGAACTACTGTAACAGTACAGTGTGTTATAGTGTCTCTAGGAGGTGAACTACTGTAACAGTTCAGTGTGTTATAGTGTCTCTATCCTGTTGGTGAACTACTGTAACAGTTCAGTGTGTTATAGTGTCTCTACTGTAGGTGAACTACTGTAACAGTTCAGTGTGTTATAGTGTCTCTAGGAGGTGAACTACTGTAACAGTTCAGTGTGTTATAGTGTCTCTATGAGGTGAACTACTGTAACAGTTCAGTGTGTTATAGTGTCTCTAGGAGATGTACTACTGTAACAGTTCAGTGTGTTCTAGTGTCTCTCTCTATGTAGTGAACTACTGTAACAGTTCAGTGTGTTATAGTGTCTCTCTAGGAGGTGAACTACTGTAACAGTTCAGTGTGTTATAGTTTATCTAGTAGGTGAAATACTGTAACAGTTCAGTGTGTTAAAGTGTCTCTCTCTGATGTGAACTACTGTAACAGTTCAGTGTGTTATAGTGTCTCTTGGAGGTGAACTACTGTAACAGTTCAGTGTGTTATAGTGTCTCTATCCTGTTGGTGAACTACTGTAACAGTTCAGTGTGTTATAGTGTCTCTATCCTGTTGGTGAACTACTGTAACAGTTCAGTGTGTTATAGTGTCTCTAGGAGGTGAACTACTGTAACAGTTCAGTGTGTTATAGTGTCTCTTGGAGGTGAACTACTGTAACAGTTCAGTGTGTTATAGTGTCTCTAGGAGATGTACTACTGTAACAGTTCAGTGTGTTCTAGTGTCTCTCTCTATGTAGTGAACTACTGTAACAGTTCAGTGTGTTCTAGTGTCTCTCTCTATGTAGTGAACTACTGTAACAGTTCAGTGTGTTATAGTTTATCTAGTAGGTGAAATACTGTAACAGTTCAGTGTGTTACAGTGCCTCTACCCTTTTGGTGAAATACTGTAACAGTTCAGTGTTTTATAGTGTCTCTTGGAGGTGAACTACTGTAACAGTTCAGTGTGTTATAGTGTCTCTAGGAGGTGAACTACTGTAACAGTTCAGTGTGTTATAGTGTATCTTGGAGGTGAACTACTGTAACAGTTCAGTGTGTTATAGTGTCGCTATCTTGGAGGTGAACTACTGTAACAGTTCAGTGTGTTTTAGTGTCTCTAGGAGGTGAACTACTGTAACAGTTCAGTGTGTTATAGTTTCTCTAGGAGGTGAACTACTGTAACAGTTCAGTGTGTTATAGTGTATCTAGGAGGTGAACTACTGTAACAGTTCAGTGTGTTATAGTGTCTCTATCCTGGAGGTGAACTACTGTAACAGTTCAGTGTGTTATAGTGTCTCTATCCTGTTGGTGAACTACTGTAACAGTTCAGTGTGTTAAAGTGTCTCTATCCTGTTGGTGAACTACTGTAACAGTTCAGTGTGTTATAGTGTCTCTAGGAGGTGAACTACTGTAACAGTTCAGTGTGTTATAGTGTCTCTAGGAGGTGAACTACTGTAACAGTTCAGTGTGTTATAGTGTCTCTAGGAGGTGAACTACTGTAACAGTTCAGTGTGTTATAGTGTCTCTTGGAGGTGAACTACTGTAACAGTTCAGTGTGTTATAGTGTCTCTAGGAGGTGAAATACTGTAACAGTTCAGTGTGTTATAGTGTCTCTAGGAGGTGAACTACTGTAACAGTTCAGTGTGTTATAGTGTCTCTAGGAGGTGAAATACTGTAACAGTTCAGTGTGTTATAGTGTCTCTAGGAGGTGAACTACTGTAACAGTTCAGTGTGTTATAGTGTCTCTATGAGGTGAACTACTGTAACAGTTCAGTGTGTTATAGTGTCACTAGGAGGTGAACTACTGTAACAGTTCAGTGTGTTATAGTGTCTCTAGGAGGTGAACTACTGTAACAGTTCAGTGTGTTATAGTGTCACTATCTAGGAGTTGAACTAATGTAACAGTTCAGTGTGTTATAGTGTCTCTAGGAGGTGAACTACTGTAACAGTTCAGTGTGTTTTAGTGTCTCTAGGAGGTGAACTACTGAAACAGTTCAGTGTGTTATAGTGTCTCTTGGAGGTGAACTACTGAAAAGTTCAGTGTGTTATAGTGTCACTAGGAGGTGAACTACTGTTACAGTTAAGTGTGTTATAGTGTCACTATCTAGGAGGTGAACTACTGTAACAGTTAGTGTGTTATAGTGTCTCTAGGAGGTGAACTACAGTAACAATTCTGTGTGTTATAGTGTCTCTATCCTGTTGGTGAACTACTGTAACAGTACAGTGTGTTATAGTGTCACTAGGAGGTGAAATACTGTAACAGTTCAGTGTGTTATAGTGTCTCTAGGAGGTGAACTACTGTAACAGTTCAGTGTGTTATAGTGTCGCTATCTTGGAGGTGAACTACTGTAACATTTCAGTGTGTTATAGTGTCTCTAGGAGATGTACTACTGTAACAGTTCAGTGTGTTCTAGTGTCTCTCTCTATGTAGTGAACTACTGTAACAGTTCAGTGTGTTATAGTGTCTCTCTCTATGTAGTGAACTACTGTAACAGTTCAGTGTGTTATAGTGTATCTAGTAGGTGAAATACTGTAACAGTTCAGTGTGTTAAAGTGTATCTTGTAGGTGAACTACTGTAACAGTTCAGTGTGTTAAAGTGTCTCTATCCTGTTGGTGAACTACTGTAACAGTTCAGTGTGTTATAGTGTCTCTAGGAGGTGAACTACTGTAACAGTTCAGTGTGTTATAGTGTCTCTTGGAGGTGAACTACTGTAACAGTTCAGTGTGTTATAGTGTCTCTAGGAGGTGAACTACTGTAACAGTTCAGTGTGTTATAGTGTCTCTAGGAGGTGAACAACTGTAATAGTTCATTGTGTTATAGTGTCACCATCCAGGAGGTGAACTACTGAAAAGTTCAGTGTGTTATAGTGTCACTAGCATGTGAACTACTGTAACAGTTAAGTGTGTAATAGTGTCACCATCCAGGAGGTGAACTACTACAACAGTTCAGTGTGTTATAGTGTCTCACTCTACATGGTGAACTACTGTAACAGTACAGTGTGTTATAGTGTCACTAGGAGGTGAACTACTGTAACAGTTCAGTGTGTTTTAGTGAGTTTGTTATAGTGTCACTATCTAGGAGGTGAACCATTATAACAGTTCAGTGTGTTATAGTGTCTCTATCTAGGAGGTGAACTACTGTAACAGTTCAGTGTGTTATAGTGTCTCTAGGAGGTGAACTACTGTAACAGCTCAGTGTGTTATAGTGTCTCTTGTAGGTGAACTACTGTAACAGTTCAGTGTGTTATAGTGTCTCTAGGAGGTGAACTACTGTAACAGTTCAGTGTGTTATAGTGTCTCTAGGAGGTGAACTACTGTAACAGTTCAGTGTGTTATAGTGTCTATAGGAGGTGAACTACTGTAACAGTTCAGTGTGTTATAGTGTCTCTATCCTGTTGGTGAACTACTGTAACAGTACAGTGTGTTATAGTGTCACTAGGAGGTGAAATACTGTAACAGTTCAGTGTGTTATAGTGTCTCTAGGAGGTGAACTACTGTAACAGTTCAGTGTGTTATAGTGTCTCTATGAGGTGAACTACTGTAACAGTTCAGTGTGTTATAGTGTCTCTAGGAGATGTACTACTGTAACAGTTCAGTGTGTTCTAGTGTCTCTCTCTATGTAGTGAACTACTGTAACAGTTCAGTGTGTTCTAGTGTCTCTCTCTATGTAGTGAACTACTGTAACAGTTCAGTGTGTTATAGTTTATCTAGTAGGTGAAATACTGTAACAGTTCAGTGTGTTATAGTGTCTCTATCCTGTAGGTGAACTACTGTAACAGTTCAGTGTGTTAAAGTGTCTCTATCCTGTTGGTGAACTACTGTAACAGTTCAGTGTGTTATAGTGTCTCTAGGAGGTGAACTACTGTAACAGTTCAGTGTGTTATAGTGTCTCTAGGAGGTGAACTACTGTAACAGTTCAGTGTGTTATAGTGTCTCTAGGAGGTGAACTACTGTAACAGTTCAGTGTGTTATAGTGTCTCTAGGAGGTGAACTACTGTAACAGTTAAGTGTGTAATAGTGTCACCATCCAGGAGGTGAACTACTACAACAGTTCAGTGTGTTATAGTGTCTCACTCTACGTGGTGAACTACTGTAACAGTACAGTGTGTTATAGTGTCACTAGGAGGTGAACTACTGTAACAGTTCAGTGTGTTTTAGTGAGTTTGTTATAGTGTCACTATCTAGGAGGTGAACTACTGTAACAGTTCAGTGTGATATAGTGTCACTGGGAGGTGAACTACTTTAACAGTTCAGTGTGTTTTAGTGTCACTAGGAGGTGAACTACTGTAACAGTTCAGTGTGTTATAGTGTCTCTAGGAGGTGAACTACTGTAACAGTTCAGTGTGTTATAGTGTCTCTAGGAGGTGAACTACTGTAACAGTTCAGTGTGTTATAGTGTCTCTAGGAGGTGAACTACTGTAACAGTTCAGTGTGTTATAGTTTATCTAGTAGGTGAAATACTGTAACAGTTCAGTGTGTTACAGTGTCTCTACCCTTTTGGTGAAATACTGTAACAGTTCAGTGTGTTAAAGTGTCTCTCTCTTTGATGTGAACTGCTTTAACAGTTCAGTGTGTTATAGTGTCTCTAGGAGGTGAACTACTGTAACAGTTCAGTGTGTTATAGTGTCTCTAGGAGGTGAACTACTGTAACAGTTCAGTGTGTTATAGTGTCGCTATCTTGGAGGTGAACTACTGTAACAGTTCAGTGTGTTTTAGTGTCTCTAGGAGGTGAACTACTGTAACAGTTCAGTGTGTTATAGTTTCTCTAGGAGGTGAACTACTGTAACAGTTCAGTGTGTTATAGTTTCTCTAGGAGGTGAACTACTGTAACAGTTCAGTGTGTTATAGTGTATCTTGGAGGTGAACTACTGTAACAGTTCAGTGTGTTAAAGTGTCTCTATCCTGTTGGTGAACTACTGTAACAGTTCAGTGTGTTATAGTGTCTCTATCCTGGAGGTGAACTACTGTAACAGTTCAGTGTGTTATAGTGTCTCTTGGAGGTGAACTACTGTAACAGTTCAGTGTGTTATAGTGTCTCTAGGAGGTGAACTACTGTAACAGTTCAGTGTGTTATAGTGTCTCTAGGAGGTGAACTACTGTAACAGTTCAGTGTGTTATAGTGTCACTAGGAGGTGAACTACTGTAACAGTTCAGTGTGTTTTAGTGTCACTAGGAGTAGAAATACTGTAACAGTTCAGTGTGTTATAGTGTCTCTAGGAGGTGAACTACTGTAACAGTTCAGTGAGTTATAGTGTCACTAGGAGTAGAAATACTGTAACAGTTCAGTTTGTTATAGTGTCTCAATGAGGTCAACAACTGTAACAGTTCAGTGTGTTATAGTGTCTCTAGGAGGTGAACTACTGTAACAGTTCAGTGTATTATCGTGTCTTTATCTAGGAGGTGAACTACTGTAACAGTTCAGTGTGTTATAGTGTCTATCTTGGAGGTGAACTACTGTAACAGTTCAGTGTGTTATAGTGTCTCTAGGAGGTGAACTACTGTAACAGTTCAGTGTGTTATAGTGTCTCTAGGAGGTGAACTACTGTAACAGTTCAGTGTGTTATAGTGTCTCTTGGAGGTGAACTACTGAAAAGTTCACTGTGTTATAGTGTCACTAGGAGGTGAACTACTGTAACAGCTGTGTGTTATATTGTATCTAGGAGGTGAACTACTGTAACAGTTCTGTGTGTTATAGTGTCTCTAGGAGGTGAACTACAGTAACAATTCAGTGTGTTATAGTGTCTCTATCCTGTAGGTGAACTACTGTAACAGTACAGTGTGTTATAGTGTCACTATGGAGGTGAAATACTGTAACAGTTCAGTGTGTTATAGTGTCTCTAGGAGGTGAACTACTGTAACAGTTCAGTGTGTTATAGTGTCTCTAGGAGGTGAACTACTGTAACAGTTCAGTGTGTTATAGTGTCTCTAGGAGGTGAACTACTGTAACAGTTCAGTGTGTTATAGTGTCTCTCTCTTTGAGGTGAACTACTGTAACAGTTCAGTGTGTTATAGTGTCTCTTGGAGGTGAACTACTGTAACAGTTCAGTGTGTTATAGTGTCTCTTGGAGGTGAACTACTGTAACAGTTCAGTGTGTTATAGTGTCTCTAGGAGGTGAACTACTGTAAAAGTTCAGTGTGTTATAGTGTCACTATGGAGGTGAACTACTGTAACAGTTCAGTGTGTTATAGTGTCTCTATCCAGGAGGTGAACTACTGTAACAGTTCAGTGTGTAATAGTGTCTCTAGGAGGTGAACTACTGTAACAGTTCAGTGTGTTATAGTGTCTCTATCTGTAGGTGAACTACTGTAACAGTTCAGTGTGTTATAGTGTCTCTAGGAGGTGAAATACTGTAACAGTTCAGTGTGTTATAGTGTCTCTAGGAGGTGAACTACTGTAACAGTTCAGTGTGTTATAGTGTCTTCTAGGAGGTGAACTACTGTAACAGTTCAGTGTGTTATAGTGTCTCTATTGTAGGTGAACTACTGTAACAGTTCAGTGTGTTATAGTGTCTTCTCTAGGAGGTGAACTACTGTAACAGTTCAGTGTGTTATAGTGTCTCTTGTAGGTGAACTACTGTAACAGTTCAGTGTGTTATAGTGTCTCTAGGAGGTGAACTACTGTAACAGTTCAGTGTGTTATAGTGTATCTTGGAGGTGAACTACTGTAACAGTTCAGTGTATTATAGTGTCTCTAGGAGGTGAACTACTGTAACAGTTCAGTGTGTTATAGTGTATCTTGGAGGTGAACTACTGTAACAGTTCAGTGTGTTATAGTGTCGCTATCTTGGAGGTGAACTACTGTAACAGTTCAGTGTGTTTTAGTGTCTCTAGGAGGTGAACTACTGTAACAGTTCAGTGTGTTATAGTGTCTCTAGGAGGTGAACTACTGTAACAGTTCAGTGTGTTATAGTGTCTCTAGGAGGTGAACTACTGTAACAGTTCAGTGTGTTATAGTGTCTCTATCCTGTTGGTGAACTACTGTAACAGTTCAATGTGTTAAAGTGTCTCTATCCTGTTGGTGAACTACTGTAACAGTTCAGTGTGTTATAGTGTCTCTAGGAGGTGAACTACTGTAACAGTTCAGTGTGTTATAGTGTCTCTTGGAGGTGAACTACTGTAACAGTTCAGTGTGTTATAGTGTCTCTAGGAGGTGAACTACTGTAACAGTTCAGTGTGTTATAGTGTCTCTAGGAGGTGAACTACTGTAACAGTTCAGTGTGTTATAGTGTCTCTAGGAGGTGAACTACTGCAACAGTTCAGTGTGTTATAGTGTCTCTAGGAGGTGAACTACTGTAACAGTTCAGTGTGTTTTAGTGTCTCTAGGAGGTGAACTACTGAAACAGTTCAGTGTGTTATAGTGTCTCTTGGAGGTGAACTACTGAAAAGTTCAGTGTGTTATAGTGTCTCTAGGAGGTGAACTACTGTAACAGTTAAGTGTGTTATAGTGTCACCATCCAGGAGGTGAACTACTGTAACAGCTGTGTGTTATATTGTCTCTAGGAGGTGAACTACAGTAACAATTCTGTGTGTTATAGTGTCTCTATCCTGTAGGTGAACTACTGTAACAGTACAGTGTGTTATAGTGTCACTAGGAGGTGAAATACTGTAACAGTTCAGTGTGTTATAGTGTCTCTAGGAGGTGAACTACTGTAACAGTTCAGTGTGTTATAGTGTCTCTATGCGGTGAACTACTGTAACAGTTCAGTGTGTTATAGTGTCTCTAGGAGGTGAACTACTGTAACAGTTCAGTGTGTTATAGTGTCTCTAGGAGGTGAAATACTGTAACAGTTCAGTGTGTTATAGTGTCTCTTGGAGGTGAACTACTGTAACAGTTCAGTGTGTTATAGTGTCTCTAGGAGGTGAACTACTGTAACAGTTCAGTGTGTTATAGTGTCTCTAGGAGGTGAACTACTGTAACAGTTCAGTGTGTTATAGTGTCACTAGGAGGTGAACTACTGTAACAGTTCAGTGTGTTATAGTGTATCTAGGAGGTGAACTACTGTAACAGTTCAGAGTGTAATCGTGTGTCTATCTAGGATTTGAACTACTGTAACTGTTCAGTGTGCTATAGTGTCTCTAGGAGGTGAACTACTGTAACAGTTCAGTGTGTTATAGTGTGTCTCTAGGAGGTGAACTACTGTAACAGTTCAGTGTGTTATAGTGTCTCTAGGAGGTGAACTACTGTAACAGTTCAGTGTGTTATAGTGTATCTTGGAGGTGAACTACTGTAACAGTTCAGTGTGTTAAAGTGTCTCTATCCTGTTGGTGAACTACTGTAACAGTTCAGTGTGTTATAGTGTCTCTAGGAGGTGAACTACTGTAACAGTTCAGTGTGTTATAGTGTCTCTAGGAGGTGAACTACTGTAACAGTTCAGTGTGTTATAGTGTCTCTAGGAGGTGAACTACTGTAACAGTTCAGTGTGTTATCGTGTCTTTATCTAGGAGGTGAACTACTGTAACAGTTCAGTGTGTTATAGTGTCGCTATCTTGGAGGTGAACTACTGTAACAGTTCAGTGTGTTTTAGTGTCTCTAGGAGGTGAACTACTGTAACAGTTCAGTGTGTTATAGTGTCTCTAGGAGGTGAACTACTGTAACAGTTCAGTGTGTTATAGTGTCTCTTGGAGGTGAACTACTGAAAAGTTCAGTGTGTTATAGTGTCACTAGGAGGTGAACTACTGTAACAGTTCAGTGTGTTATAGTGTTCATCTAGGAGGTGAACTACTGTAACAGTTCAGTGTGTTATAGTGTCTCTAGGAGGTGAACTACAGTAACAGTTCAGTGTGTTATAGTGTCTCTATCTGTAGGTGAACTACTGTAACAGTACAGTGTGTTATAGTGTCACTAGGAGGTGAAATACTGTAACAGTTCAGTGTGTTATAGTGTCTCTAGGAGGTGAACTACTGTAACAGTTCAGTGTGTTATAGTGTCTCTATGAGGTGAACTACTGTAACAGTTCAGTGTGTTATAGTGTCTCTAGGAGGTGAACTACTGTAACAGTTCAGTGTGTTATAGTGTCTTATCTGGAGGTGAACTACTGTAACAGTTCAGTGTGTTATAGTGTCTCTAGGAGGTGAACTACTGTAACAGTCCAGTGTGTTATAGTGTCTCTAGGAAGTGAACTACTGTAACAGTTCAGTGTGTTATAGTGTCTCTAGGAGGTGAACAACTGTAACAGATCAGTGTGTTATCGTGTCTTTATCCAAGAGGTGAACGACTGTAACAGTTCAGTGTATTACAGTGTCTCTAGGAGGTGAACTACTGTAACAGTTCAGTGTGTTATAGTGTCTCTATCCTGTTGGTGAACTACTGTAACAGTACAGTGTGTTATAGTGTCACTAGGAGGTGAAACACTGTAACAGTTCAGTGTGTTATAGTGTCTCTTGGAGGTGAACTACTGTAACAGTTCAGTGTATTATAGTGTCTCTAGGAGGTGAACTACTGTAACAGTTCAGTGTGTTATAGTGTATCTTGGAGGTGAACTACTGTAACAGTTCAGTGTGTTATAGTGTCTCTATCTTGGAGGTGAACTACTGTAACAGTTCAGTGTGTTATAGTGTCTCTAGGAGGTGAACTACTGTAACAGTTCAGTGTGTTATAGTGTCTCTAGGAGGTGAACTACTGTAACAGTTCAGTGTGTTATAGTGTCTCTAGGAGGTGTACTACTGTAACAGTTCAGTGTGTTCTAGTGTCTCTCTCTATGTAGTGAACTACTGTAACAGTTCAGTGTGTTATAGTGTCTCTATCCTGTTGGTGAACTACTGTAACAGTTCAATGTGTTATAGTGTCTCTAGGAGGTGAACTACTGTAACAGTTCAGTGTGTTATAGTGTCTCTAAGGAGGTGAAATACTATAACAGTTCAGTGTGTTATAGTGTCACCATCCAGGAGGTGACCTACTACAACAGTTCAGTGTGTTATAGTGTCTCATCTAGGAGGTGAACTACTGTAACAGTTCAGTGTGTTATAGTGTCACTAGGAGGTGAACTACTGTAACAGTTCAGTGTGTTTTAGTGTCACTAGGAGTAGAAATACTGTAACAGTTCAGTGTGTTATAGTGTCTCTAGGAGGTGAACTACTGTAACAGTTCAGTGTGTTTTAGTGTCACTAGGAGTAGAAATACTGTAACAGTTCAGTGTGTTATAGTGTCTCTAGGAGGTGAACTACTGTAACAGTTATGTGTGTTATAGTGTCTCAATGAGGTCAACAACTGTAACAGTTCAGTGTGTTTTTGTGTCACTAGGAGGTGAACTACTGTAACAGTTCAGTGTGTTATAGTGTCACTAGGAGGTGAACTACTGTAACAGTTCAGTGTGTTATAGTGTCTCTAGGAGGTGAACTACTGTAACAGTTCAGTGTGTTTTAGTGTCTCTAGGAGGTGAACTACTGAAACAGTTCAGTGTGTTATAGTGTCTCTTGGAGGTGAACTACTGAAAAGTTCAGTGTGTTATAGTGTCACTAGGAGGTGAACTACTGTTACAGTTAAGTGTGTTATAGTGTCACCATCCAGGAGGTGAACTACTGTAACAGCTGTGTGTTATATTGTCTCTAGGAGGTGAACTACAGTAACAATTCTGTGTGTTATAGTGTCTCTATCCTGTTGGTGAACTACTGTAACAGTACAGTGTGTTATAGTGTCACTAGGAGGTGAAACACTGTAACAGTTCAGTGTGTTATAGTGTCTCTAGGAGGTGAACTACTGTAACAGTTCAGTGTGTTATAGTGTCTCTATGCGGTGAACTACTGTAACAGTTCAGTGTGTTATAGTGTCTCTAGGAGGTGAACTACTGTAACAGTTCAGTGTGTTATAGTGTCTCTTGGAGGTGAACTACTGTAACAGTTCAGTGTGTTATAGTGTCTCTAGGAGGTGAACTACTGTAACAGTTCAGTGTGTTATAGTGTCTCTAGGAGGTGAACTACTGAAACAGTTCAGTGTGTTATAGTGTCTCTTGGAGGTGAACTACTGAAAAGTTCAGTGTGTTATAGTGTCACTAGGAGGTGAACTACTGTAACAGTTCAGTGTGTTATAGTGTCTCTATCTAGGAGGTGAACTACTGTAACAGTTCAGTGTGTTATAGTGTCTCTAGGAGGTGAACTACTGTAACAGTTCAGTGTGTTATAGTGTCTCTATCCTGTTGGTGAACTACTGTAACAGTACAGTGTGTTATAGTGTCACTAGGAGGTGAAATACTGTAACAGTTCAGTGTGTTATAGTGTCTCTAGGAGGTGAACTACTGTAACAGTTCAGTGTGTTATAGTGTCTCTAGGAGGTGAACTACTGTAACAGTTCAGTGTGTTATAGTGTCTCTAGGAGGTGAACTACTGTAACAGTTCAGTGTGTTATAGTGTCACTATCTGGAGGTGAACTACTGTAACAGTTCAGTGTGTTATAGTGTCTCTAGGAGGTGAACTACTGTAACAGTTCAGTGTGTTATAGTGTCTCCAGGACATGAAATACTGTAACAGTTCAGTGTGTTATAGTGTCTCTTGGAGGTGAACTACTGAAAAGTTCAGTGTGTTATAGTGTCTCTACTGGAGGTGAACTACTGTAACAGTTAAGTGTGTTATAGTGTCTCTTGGAGGTGAACTACTGTAACAGTTCAGTGTGTTATAGTGTCTCATCTAGTAGGTGAACTACTGTAACAGTTCAGTGTGTTATAGTGTCTCTATCCTGTAGGTGAACTACTGTAACAGTACAGTGTGTTATAGTGTCACTAGGAGGTGAAATACTGTAACAGTTCAGTGTGTTATAGTGTCTCTAGGAGGTGAACTACTGTAACAGTTCAGTGTGTTATAGTGTCTCTATGAGGTGAACTACTGTAACAGTTCAGTGTGTTATAGTGTCTCTAGGAGGTGAACTACTGTAACAGTTCAGTGTGTTATAGTGTCTCTTGGAGGTGAACTACTGTAACAGTTCAGTGTGTTATAGTGTCTCTAGGAGGTGAACTACTGTAACAGTTCAGTGTGTTATAGTGTCTCTAGGAGGTGAACTACTGTAACAGTTCAGTGTGTTATAGTGTCACTAGGAGGTGAACTACTGTAACAGTTCAGTGTGTTTTAGTGTCACTAGGAGTAGAAATACTGTAACAGTTCAGTGTGTTATAGTGTCTCTATGGAGGTGAACTACTGTAACAGTTCAGTGTGTTATAGTGTCTCTAGGAGGTGAACTACTGTAACAGTTCAGTGTGTTATAGTGTCACTAGGAGGTGAACTACTGTAACAGTTCAGTGTGTTATAGTGTCTCAATGAGGTGAACAACTGTAACAGTTCAGTGTGTTATAGTGTCACTAGGAGGTGAACTACTGTAACAGTTCAGTGTGTTATAGTGTCTCTAGGAGGTGAACTACTGTAACAGTTCAGTGTGTTATAGTGTCTCTCTCTAGGAGGTGAACTACTGTAACAGTTCAGTGTGTTATAGTGTCTCTAGGAGGTGAACTACTGTAACAGTTCAGTGTGTTATAGTGTCTCTAGGAGGTGAACTACTGTAACAGTTCAGTGTGTTATAGTGTCTCTTGGAGGTGAACTACTGTAAAAGTTCAGTGTGTTATAGTGTCACTAGGAGGTGAACTACTGTAACAGTTAAGTGTGTTATAGTGTCACTATCTAGGAGGTGAACTACTGTAACAGTTCAGTGTGTTATAGTGTCTCTAGGAGGTGAACTACTATAACAGTTCAGTGTGTTTTAGTGTCTCTATCTGTAGGTGAACTACTGTAACAGTACAGTGTGTTATAGTGTCACTAGGAGGTGAAATACTGTAACAGTTCAGTGTGTTATAGTGTCTCTAGGAGGTGAACTACTGTAACAGTTCAGTGTGTTATAGTGTCTCTATGAGGTGAACTACTGTAACAGTTCAGTGTGTTATAGTGTCTCTAGGAGGTGAACTACTGTAACAGTTCAGTGTGTTATAGTGTCTCTATCTTGGAGGTGAACTACTGTAACAGTTCAGTGTGTTATAGTGTCTCTAGGAGGTGAACTACTGTAACAGTTCAGTGTGTTATAGTGTCTCTAGGAGGTGAACTACTGAAACAGTTCAGTGTGTTATAGTGTCTCTTGGAGGTGAACTACTGAAAAGTTCAGTGTGTTATAGTGTCACTAGGAGGTGAACTACTGTTACAGTTAAGTGTGTTATAGTGTCACCATCCAGGAGGTGAACTACTGTAACAGCTGTGTGTTATATTGTCTCTAGGAGGTGAACTACAGTAACAATTCTGTGTGTTATAGTGTCTCTATCCTGTTGGTGAACTACTGTAACAGTACAGTGTGTTATAGTGTCACTAGGAGGTGAAACACTGTAACAGTTCAGTGTGTTATAGTGTCTCTAGGAGGTGAACTACTGTAACAGTTCAGTGTGTTATAGTGTCTCTATGCGGTGAACTACTGTAACAGTTCAGTGTGTTATAGTGTCTCTAGGAGATGTACTACTGTAACAGTTCAGTGTGTTCTAGTGTCTCTCTCTATGTAGTGAACTACTGTAACAGTTCAGTGTGTTCTAGTGTCTCTCTCTATGTAGTGAACTACTGTAACAGTTCAGTGTGTTATAGTTTATCTAGTAGGTGAAATACTGTAACAGTTCAGTGTGTTATAGTGTCTCTCTCTTTGATGTGAACTACTGTAACAGTTCAGTGTGTTATAGTGTCTCTTGGAGGTGAACTACTGTAACAGTTCAGTGTGTTATAGTGTATCTTGGAGGTGAACTACTGTAACAGTTCAGTGTGTTATAGTGTCGCTATCTTGGAGGTGAACTACTGAAACAGTTCAGTGTGTTATAGTGTCTCTATCCTGTTGGTGAACTACTGTAACAGTTCAGTGTGTTATAGTGTCACTAGGAGGTGAACTACTGTAACAGTTCAGTGTGTTATAGTGTCACTAGGAGGTGAACTACTGTAACAGTTCAGTGTGTTATAGTGTTTCTAGGAGGTGAACTACTGTAACAGTTCAGTGTGTTATAGTGTCTCTAGGAGGTGAACTACTGTAACAGTTCAGTGTGTTATAGTGTCACTAGGAGTTGAACTACTGTAACAGTTCAGTGTGTTATAGTGTCTCTATTGAGGTGAACTACTGTAACAGTTCAGTGTGTTATAGTGTCTCTAGGAGGTGAACTACTGTAACAGTTCAGTGTGTTATAGTGTCTCTTGGAGGTGAACTACTGTAACAGTTCAGTGTGTTATAGTGTCTCTAGGAGGTGAACTACTGTAACAGTTCAGTGTGTTATAGTGTCTCTAGGAGGTGAACTACTGTAACAGTTCAGTGTGTTATAGTGTCTCTAGGAGGTGAACTACTGTAACAGTTCAGTGTGTTATAGTGTCTCTATCTAGGAGGTGAACTACTGTAACAGTTCAGTGTGTTATAGTGTCTCTAGGAGGTGAACTACTGTAACAGTTCAGTGTGTTATAGTGTCACTTGGAGGTGAACTACTGTAACAGTTC
Organism: Salmo salar; assembly: GCF_905237065.1. Taxonomy (NCBI): domain Eukaryota; kingdom Metazoa; phylum Chordata; class Actinopteri; order Salmoniformes; family Salmonidae; genus Salmo; species Salmo salar. The sequence goes on along the minus strand of NC_059447.1, from coordinate 21,565,482 downwards.
AGTGTGTTATAGTGTCTCTAGGAGGTGAACTACTGTAACAGTTCAGTGTGTTATAGTGTCACTTGGAGGTGAACTACTGTAACAGTTCAGTGATGTTAGTGTCTCTCTCTAGGTGGCGAACTACTGTGAAAGTTCAGTGTGTTATAGTGTCTCTATGGAGGTGAACTACTGTAACAGTTCAGTGTGTTATAGTGTCTCTATCTGGAGGTGAACTACTGTAACAGTTCAGTGTGTTATAGTGTCTCTAGGAGGTGAACTACTGTAACAGTTCAGTGTGTTATAGTGTCACATCTAGGAGGTGAACTACTGTAACAGTTCAGTGTGTTATAGTGTCTCTAGGAGGTGAACTACTGTAACAGTTCAGTGTGTTATAGTGTCTCTAGGAGGTGAACTACTGTAACAGTTCAGTGTGTTATAGTGTCTCTAGGAGGTGAACTACTGTAACAGTTCAGTGTGTTATAGTGTCTCTAGGAGGTGAAATACTGTAACAGTTCAGTGTGTTATAGTGTCGCTGGGAGGTGAACTACTTTAACAGTTCAGTGTGTTTTAGTGTCACTAGGAGGTGAACTACTGTAACAGTTCAGTGTGTTATAGTGTCTCTAGGAGGTGAACTACTGTAACAGTTCAGTGTGTTATAGTGTCTCTAGGAGGTGAACTACTGTAACAGTTCAGTGTGTTATAGTGTCTCTTGGAGGTGAACTACTGTAACAGTTCAGTGTGTTATAGTGTCTCTAGGAGGTGAACTACTGTAACAGTTCAGTGTGTTATAGTGTCTCTATGAGGTGAACTACTGTAACAGTTCAGTGTGTTATAGTGTCTCTAGGAGGTGAACTACTGTAACAGTTCAGTGTGTTATAGTGTCTCTAGGAGGTGAACTACTGTAACAGTTCAGTATGATATCTGTAAAGTTCAGTGTGTTATAGTGTCACTAGGAGGTGAACTACTGTAACAGTTAAGTGTGTTATAGTGTCACCATCTAGGAGGTGAACTACTGTAACAGTTCAGTGTGTTATAGTGTCTCTAGGAGGTGAACTACTGTAACAGTTCAGTGTGTTATAGTGTCTCTATCCTGTTGGTGAACTACTGTAACAGTACAGTGTGTTATAGTGTCACTAGGAGGTGAAACACTGTAACAGTTCAGTGTGTTATAGTGTCTCTAGGAGGTGAACTACTGTAACAGTTCAGTGTGTTATAGTGTCTCTAGGAGGTGAACTACTGTAACAGTTCAGTGTGTTATAGTGTCTCTAGGAGGTGAACTACTGTAACAGTTCAGTGTGTTCTAGTGTCTCTCTCTATGTAGTGAACTACGTAACAGTTCAGTGTGTTCTAGTGTCTCCCTATGTAGTGAACTACTGTAACAGTTCAGTGTGTTATAGTTTATCTAGTAGGTGAAATACTGTAACAGTTCAGTGTGTTAAAGTGTCTCTCTCTTTGATGTGAACTACTGTAACAGTTCAGTGTGTTATAGTGTCTCTTGGAGGTGAACTACTGTAACAGCTCAGTGTGTTATAGTGTATCTTGGAGGTGAACTACTGTAACAGTTCAGTGTGTTATAGTGTCGCTATCTTGGAGGTGAACTACTGAAACAGTTCAGTGTGTTATAGTGTCTCTATCCTGTTGGTGAACTACTGTAACAGTTCAGTGTGTTATAGTGTCACTAGGAGGTGAACTACTGTAACAGTTCAGTGTGTTATAGTGTCTCTAGGAGGTGAACTACTGTAACAGTTCAGTGTGTTATAGTGTCTCTAGGAGGTGAACTACTGTAACAGTTCAGTGTGTTATAGTGTCTCTAGGAGGTGAACTACTGTAACAGTTCAGTGTGTTATAGTGTCTCTAGGAGGTGAGCTACTGTAACAGTTCAGTGTGTTATAGTGTCTCCTGGAGGTGAACTACTGTAACAGTTCAGTGTGTTATAGTGTCTCCTAGGAGGTGAACTACTGTAACAGTTCAGTGTGTTATAGTGTCTCTAGGAGGTGAACTACTGTAACAGTTCAGTGTGTTATAGTGTCTCTAGGAGGTTGACTACTGTAACAGTTCAGTGTGTTATAGTGTCTCTATCCTGTGGTGAACTACTGTAACAGTACAGTGTGTTATAGTGTCTCTAGGAGGTGAACTACTGTAACAGTTCAGTGTGTTATAGTGTCTCTATCTAGGAGGTGAACTACTGTAACAGTTCAGTGTGTTATAGTGTCTCTAGGAGGTGAACTACTGTAACAGTTCAGTGTGTTATAGTGTCTCTAGGAGGTGAACTACTGTAACAGTTCAGTGTGTTATAGTGTCTCTAGGAGGTGAACTACTGTAACAGTTCAGTGTGTTATAGTGTCTCTTGGAGGTGAACTACTGTAACAGTTCAGTGTGTTATAGTGTCTCACCAGGAGGTGAACTACCGTAACTGTTCAGTGTGTTATAGTGTCTTTAGGAGGTGAACTACTGTAACAGTTCAGTGTGTAATAGTGTTCTCTAGGAGGTAAGAAACTGTAACGGTTCAGTGTGTTAAAGTGTCTCTAGGAGGTGAACTACTGTAACAGCTCAGTGTGTTTTAGTGACACTAGGAGGTGAACCACTGTAACAGTTCAGTGTGTTATAGTGTCACGAGGAGGTGAACTACTGTAACAGTTCAGTGTGTTATAGTGTCTCTATGGAGGTGAACTACTGTAACAGTTCAGTGTGTTATAGTGTCACTAGGAGGTGAACTACTGTAACAGTTCAGTGTGTTATAGTGTCTCTAGGAGGTGAAATACTGTAACAGTTCAGTGTGTTATAGTGTCTCTTGGAGGTGAACTACTGTAACAGTTCAGTGTGTTATAGTGTCTCTAGGAGGTGAACTACTGTAACAGTTCAGTGTGTTATAGTGTCTCTAGGAGGTGAACTACTGTAACAGTTCAGTGTGTTATAGTGTTCTTCCTAGGAGGTGAACTACTGTAACAGTTCAGTGTGTTATAGTGTCTACTGGAGGTGAACTACTGTAACAGTTCAGTGTGTTATAGTGTCTCTAGGGGGTGAACTACTGTAACAGTTCAGTGTGTTATAGTGTCTATGCAGGTGAACTACTGTAACAGTTCAGTGTCTCTAGGTGGTGAACTACTGTAACAGTTCAGTGTGTTATAGTGTCATCTAGGAGGTGAACTACTGTAACAGTTCAGTGTGTTTTAGTGAGTTTGTTATAGTGTCACTAGGAGGTGAACTACTGTAACAGTTCAGTGTGTTATAGTGTCTCTAGGAGGTGAACTACTGTAACAGTTCAGTGTGTTATAGTGTCTCTTGGAGGTGAACTACTGTAACAGTTCAGTGTGTTATAGTGTCTCTATTAGGAGGTGAACTACTGTAACAGTTCAGTGTGTTATAGTGTCTCTGGGAGGTGAACTACTGTAACAGTTCAGTGTGTTATAGTGTCTCTATCCTGTTGGTGAACTACTGTAACAGTTCAGTGTGTTATAGTGTCTCTAGTAGGTGAAATACTGTAACAGTTCAGTGTGTTATAGTGTCTCTGGAGGTGAACTACTGTAACAGTTCAGTGTGTTAGTAGTTTTCTACGAGGTGAACTACTGTAACAGTTCAGTGTGTTATAGTGTCTCATCTGGGAGGTGAACTACTGTAACAGTTCAGTGTGTTATAGTGTCTCTAGGAGGTGAACTACTGTAACAGTTCAGTGTGTTATAGTGTCTCTCTAGTGGGTGAACTACTGTAACAGTTCAGTGTGTTATAGTGTCTCTCTAGTAGGTGAACTACTGTAACAGTTCAGTGTGTTATAGTGTCTCTAGGAGGTGAACTACTGTAACAGTTCAGTGTGTTATAGTGTCTCTAGGAGGTGAACTACTGTAACAGTTCAGTGTGTTATAGTGTCTCTAGGAGGTGAACTACTGTAACAGTTCAGTGTGTTATAGTGTCTCTAGGAGGTGAACTACTGTAACAGTTCAGTGTGTTATAGTGTCTCTAGGAGGTGAACTACTGTAACAGTTCAGTGTGTTATAGTGTCTCTAGGAGGTGAACTACTGTAACAGTTCAGTGTGTTAGTGTGTCTATCTAGGAGGTGAACTACTGTAACAGTTCAGTGTGTTATAGTGTCTCTAGGAGGTGAACTACTGTAACAGTTCAGTGTGTTATAGTGTCTCTAGGAGGTGAACTACTGTAACAGTTCAGTGTGTTATAGTGTCTCTAGGAGGTGAACTACTGTAACAGTTCAGTGTGTTATAGTGTCTCTAGGAGGTGAACTACTGTAACAGTTCAGTGTGTTATAGTGTCTCTATCCGTAGGTGAACTACTGTAACAGTTCAGTGTGTTATAGTGTCTCTAGGAGGTGAAATACTGTAACAGTTCAGTGTGTTATAGTGTCACTAGGAGGTGAACTACTGTAACAGTTCAGTGTGTTATAGTGTCTCTATGGAGGTGAACTACTGTAACAGTTCAGTGTGTTATAGTGTCTCTAGGAGGTGAACTACTGTAACAGTTCAGTGTGTTATAGTGTCTCTAGGAGGGTGAACTACTGTAACAGTTCAGTGTGTTATAGTGTCTCTCTAGGAGGTGAACTACTGTAACAGTTCAGTGTGTTATAGTGTCTCTTAGGAGGTGAACTACTGTAACAGTTCAGTGTGTTATAGTGTCTATCTAGGAGGTGAACTACTGTAACAGTTCAGTGTGTTAAAGTGTCTCTAGGAGGTGAACTACTGTAACAGTTCAGTGTGTTATAGTGTCCATCTAGGAGGTGAACTACTGTAACAGTTCAGTGTGTTATAGTGTCTCTAGGAGGTGAACTACTGTAACAGTTCAGTGTGTTATAGTGTCTCTAGGAGGTGAACTACTGTAACAGTTCAGTGTGTTATAGTGTCTCTAGTAGGTGAACTACTGTAACAGTTCAGTGTGTTATAGTGTCTCTTGGAGGTGAACTACTGTAACAGTTCAGTGTGTTATAGTGTCTCTAGGAGGTGAACTACTGCAACAGTTCAGTGTGTTATAGTGTCTCTAGGAGGTGAACTACTGTAACAGTTCAGTGTGTTGTAGTGTCTCTAGGAGGTGAACTACTGTAACAGTTCAGTGTGTTATAGTGTCTCCTAGGTGGTGAACTACTGTAACAGTTCAGTGTGTTATAGTGTCTCTAGGAGGTTGACTACTGTAACAGTTCAGTGTGTTATAGTGTCTCTATTGTTGGTGAACTACTGTAACAGTTCAGTGTGTTATAGTGTCTCTACTGAGGTGAACTACTGTAACAGTTCAGTGTGTTATAGTGTCTCTTGGAGGTGAACTACTGTAACAGTTCAGTGTGTTATAGTGTCTCTAGGAGGTGAACTACTGTAACAGTTCAGTGTGTTCTAGTGTCTCTCTCTATGTGGTGAACTACTGTAACAGTTCAGTGTGTTATAGTGTCTCTAGGAGGTGAACTACTGTAACAGTTCAGTGTGTTATAGTGTCTCTAGGAGGTGAACTACTGTAACAGTTCAGTGTGTTATAGTGTCTCTAGGAGGTGAACTACTGTAACAGTTCAGTGTGTTATAGTGTCTCTAGGAGGTGAACTACTGTAACAGTTCAGTGTGTTATAGTGTCTCTAGGAGGTGAACTACTGTAACAGTTCAGTGTGTTATAGTGTCTCTTGGAGGTGAACTACTGTAACAGTTCAGTGTGTTATAGTGTCTCTATGGAGGTGAACTACTGTAACAGTTCAGTGTGTTATAGTGTCTCTAGGAGGTGAACTACTGTAACAGTTCAGTGTGTTATAGTGTCTATCTTGGAGGTGAACTACTGTAACAGTTCAGTGTGTTATAGTGTCTCTAGGAGGTGAAATACTGTAACAGTTCAGTGTGTTATAGTGTCTCTGGAGGTGAACTACTGTAACAGTTCAGTGTGTTATAGTGTCTCTAGGTGGTGAACTACTGTAACAGTTCAGTGTGTTATAGTGTCTCTAGTGGGTGAACTACTGTAACAGTTCAGTGTGTTATAGTGTCTGTTGGAGGTGAACTACTGTAACAGTTCAGTGTGTTATAGTGTCTCTATCTAGTGGGTGAACTACTGTAACAGTTCAGTGTGTTATAGTGTCTCTCTAGGAGGTGAACTACTGTAACAGTTCAGTGTGTTATAGTGTCTCTAGGAGGTGAACTACTGTAACAGTTCAGTGTGTTATAGTGTCTCTAGGAGGTGAACTACTGTAACAGTTCAGTGTGTTATAGTGTCTCTAGGAGGTGAACTACTGTAACAGTTCAGTGTGTTATAGTGTCTCTTTGGAGGTGAACTACTGTAACAGTTCAGTGTGTTATAGTGTCTCTAGGAGGTGAACTACTGTAACAGTTCAGTGTGTTATAGTGTCTCTCTAGAGGTGAACTACTGTAACAGTTCAGTGTGTTATAGTGTCTCTTCTAGGAGGTGAACTACTGTAACAGTTCAGTGTGTTATAGTGTCTCTAGGAGGTGAACTACTGTAACAGTTCAGTGTGTTATAGTGTCTCTAGGAGGTGAACTACTGTAACAGTTCAGTGTGTTATAGTGTCTCTAGGAGGTGAACTACTGTAACAGTTCAGTGTGTTATAGTGTCTCTAGGAGGTGAACTACTGTAACAGTTCAGTGTGTTATAGTGTCTCTAGGAGGTGAACTACTGTAACAGTTCAGTGTGTTATAGTGTCTCTACTGTGGGTGAACTACTGTAACAGTTCAGTGTGTTATAGTGTCTCTTTTGGAGGTGAACTACTGTAACAGTTCAGTGTGTTATAGTGTCTCTAGGAGGTGAACTACTGTAACAGTTCAGTGTGTTATAGTGTCTCTTGGAGGTGAACTACTGTAACAGTTCAGTGTGTTATAGTGTCTCTCTAGGAGGTGAACTACTGTAACAGTTCAGTGTGTTATAGTGTCTCTAGGAGGTGAACTACTGTAACAGTTCAGTGTGTTATAGTGTTCTCTACTGAGGTGAACTACTGTAACAGTTCAGTGTGTTATAGTGTCTCTAGGAGGTGAACTACTGTAACAGTTCAGTGTGTTATAGTGTCTCTAGGAGGTGAACTACTGTAACAGTTCAGTGTGTAATAGTGTCTCTCTAGGAGGTAAGAAACTGTAACAGTTCAGTGTGTTATAGTGTCTCTAGGAGGTGAACTACTGTAACAGTTCAGTGTGTTATAGTGTCTCTTAGGAGGTGAACTACTGTAACAGTTCAGTGTGTTATAGTGTCTCTATGGAGGTGAACTACTGTAACAGTTCAGTGTGTTATAGTGTCCTCTATGCGGTGAACTACTGTAACAGTTCAGTGTGTTTTAGTGTCTCTAGGAGGTGAACTACTGTAACAGTTCAGTGTGTTATAGTGTCTCTAGGAGGTGAACTACTGTAACAGTTCAGTGTGTTATAGTGTCTCTAGGAGGTGAACTACTGTAACAGTTCAGTGTGTTATAGTGTCTCTAGGAGGTGAACTACTGTAACAGTTCAGTGTGTTATAGTGTCTCTAGGAGGTGAACTACTGTAACAGTTCAGTGTGTTATAGTGTCTCTATCTTGGAGGTGAACTACTGTAACAGTTCAGTGTGTTATAGTGTCTCTAGGAGGTGAACTACTGTAACAGTTCAGTGTGTTATAGTGTCTCTAGGAGGTGAACTACTGTAACAGTTCAGTGTGTTATAGTGTCTCTGGAGGTGAACTACTGTAACAGTTCAGTGTGTTATAGTGTCTCTAGGAGGTGAACTACTGTAACAGTTCAGTGTGTTATAGTGTCTCTATGGTGGTGAACTACTGTAACAGTTCAGTGTGTTATAGTGTCTCTATGGAGGTGAACTACTGTAACAGTTCAGTGTGTTATAGTGTTCTCTAGGAGGTGAACTACTGTAACAGTTCAGTGTGTTATAGTGTTCTCTAGGAGGTGAACTACTGTAACAGTTCAGTGTGTTATAGTGTCTCTAGGAGGTGAACTACTGTAACAGTTCAGTGTGTTATAGTGTCACGAGGAGGTGAACTACTGTAACAGTTCAGTGTGTTAAAGTGTCTCTTTCTAGGAGGTGAACTACTGTAACAGTTCAGTGTGTTATAGTGTCTCTAGGAGGTGAACTACTGTAACAGTTCAGTGTGTTATAGTGTCTCTTGGAGGTGAACTACTGTAACAGTTCAGTGTGTTATAGTGTCTCTAGGAGGTGAACTACTGTAACAGTTCAGTGTGTTATAGTGTCTCTAGGAGGTGAACTACTGTAACAGTTCAGTGTGTTGCCGTGTAACTAGGAGGTGAACTACTGTAACAGTTCAGAGTGTAATCGTGTGTCTATCTAGGATTTGAACTACTGTAACTGTTCAGTGTGCGATAGTGTCTCTCTCTAGGAGGTGAACAACTGTAACAGTTCAGTGTGTTATAGTGTCTCTATGAGGTGAACTACTTTAACAGTTCAGTGTGTTATAGTGTCTCTATGCGGTGAACTACTGTAACAGTTCAGTGTGTTATAGTGTCTCTATCCTGGAGGTGAACTACTGTAACAGTTCAGTGTGTTATAGTGTTCTCTAGGAGGTGAACTACTGTAACAGTTCAGTGTGTTATAGTGTCTCTAGGAGGTGAACTACTGTAACAGTTCAGTGTGTTATAGTGTCTCTAGTAGGTGAACTACTGTAACAGTTCAGTGTGTTATAGTGTCTCTAGGAGGTGAACTACTGTAACAGTTCAGTGTGTTATAGTGTCTCTATCCTGTTGGTGAACTACTGTAACAGTTCAGTGTGTTATAGTTTCTCTAGGAGGTGAACTACTGTAACAGTTCAGTGTGTTATAGTGTCTCTAGGAGGTGAACTACTGTAACAGTTCAGTGTGTTATAGTGTCTCTTGGAGGTGAACTACTGTAACAGTTCAGTGTGTTATAGTGTCTCTAGGAGGTGAACTACTGTAACAGTTCAGTGTGTTATAGTGTCTCTAGGAGGTGAACTACTGTAACAGTTCAGTGTGTTATAGTGTCTCTTGGAGGTGAACTACTGTAACAGTTCAGTGTGTTATAGTGTCTCTAGGAGGTGAACTACTGTAACAGTTCAGTGTGTTATAGTGTCTCTAGGAGGTGAACTACTGTAACAGTTCAGTGTGTTATAGTGTTTCTAGGAGGTGAACTACTGTAACAGTTCATTGTTTTATCGTGTCTCTCGGAGTTGAAATACTGTTACAGTTCAGTGTGTTATAGTGTCTCTAGGAGGTGAACTACTGTAACAGTTCAGTGTGTTATAGTGTCCTCTAGGAGGTGAACTACTGTAACAGTTCAGTGTGTTATAGTGTCTCTATCTGTAGGTGAACTACTGTAACAGTTCAGTGTGTTATAGTGTCTCTAGGAGGTGAACTACTGTAACAGTTCAGTGTGTTATAGTGTCTCTAGGAGGTGAACTACTGTAACAGTTCAGTGTGTTATAGTGTCTCTTAGTGGTGAACTACTGTAACAGTTCAGTGTGTTATAGTGTCTTTCTGGAGGTGAACTACTGTAACAGTTCAGTGTGTTATAGTGTCTCTTGGAGGTGAACTACTGTAACAGTTCAGTGTGTTATAGTGTCTCTAGGAGGTGAACTACTGTAACAGTTCAGTGTGTTATAGTGTCTCTAGGAGGTGAACTACTGTAACAGTTCAGTGTGTTATAGTGTCATCTAGGAGGTGAACTACTGTAACAGTTCAGTGTGTTATAGTGTCTCTAGGAGGTGAACTACTGTAACAGTTCAGTGTGTTATAGTGTTCTCTAGGAGGTGAACTACTGTAACAGTTCAGTGTGTTATAGTGTCTCTACTGGAGGTGAACTACTGTAACAGTTCAGTGTGTTATAGTGTCTCTTCAGGAGGTGAACTACTGTAACAGTTCAGTGTGTTATAGTGTCTCTAGGAGGTGAACTACTGTAACAGTTCAGTGTTATAGTGTCTCTGAGGTGACTACTGTAATAGTCTAGTGCTCTATTGGAGGTGAACTACTGTAACAGTTCAGTGTGTTATAGTGTCTCTAGGAGGTGAACTACTGTAACAGTTCAGTGTGTTATAGTGTTGGAGGTGAACTACTGTAACAGTTCAGTGTGTTATAGTGTATCTAGGAGGTGAACTACTGTAACAGTTCAGTGTGTTATAGTGTCTCTAGGAGGTGAACTACTGTAACAGTTCAGTGTGTTATAGTGTCTACTTGGAGGTGAACTACTGTAACAGTTCAGTGTGTTATAGTGTCTCTGGAGGTGAACTACTGTAACAGTTCAGTGTGTTATAGTGTCATCTTGAGGTGAACTACTGTAACAGTTCAGTGTGTTATAGTGTCTCTTGGAGGTGAACTACTGTAACAGTTCAGTGTGTTATAGTGTCTCCTAGGAGGTGAACTACTGTAACAGTTCAGTGTGTTATAGTGTCACTATCTAGGAGGTGAACTACTGTAACAATTCTGTGTGTTAAAGTGGCTCTCGGAGGTGAACTACTGTAACAGTTCAGTGTGTTATAGTGTCACTAGGAGGTGAACTACTGTAACAGTTCAGTGTGTTATAGTGTCTCTATGAGGTGAACTACTGTAACAGTTCAGTGTGTTATAGTGTCTCTAGGAGGTGAACTACCGTAACAGTTCAGTGTGTTATAGTGTCTCTCGGAGGTGAACTACTGTAACAGTTCAGTGTGTTATAGTGTCTCTAGGAGGTGAACTACTGTAACAGTTCAGTGTGTTATAGTGTCTCTGTGAGGTGAACTACTGTAACAGTTCAGTGTGTTATAGTGTCTCTAGGAGGTGAACTACTGTAACAGTTCAGTGTGTTATAGTGTCTCTATTGGAGGTGAACTACTGTAACAGTTCAGTGTGTTATAGTGTCTCTAGGAGGTGAACTACTGTAACAGTTCAGTGTGTTATAGTGTCTCTTAGGAGGTGAACTACTGTAACAGTTCAGTGTGTTATAGTGTCTCTAGGAGGTGAACTACTGTAACAGTTCAGTGTGTTATAGTGCTTCTTGGAGGTGAACTACTGTAACAGTTCAGTGTGTTATAGTGTCTCTATCTGGAGGTGAACTACTGTAACAGTTCAGTGTGTTATAGTGTCTCTCTCTAGGAGGTGAACTACTGTAACAGTTCAGTGTGTTATAGTGTCTCTTAGGAGGTGAACTACTGTAACAGTTCAGTGTGTTATAGTGTCTCTGGGAGGTGAACTACTGTAACAGTTCAGTGTGTTATAGTGTCTCTATGGAGGTGAACTACTGTAACAGTTCAGTGTGTTATAGTGTCTCTATCTGGTGGGTGAACTACTGTAACAGTTCAGTGTGTTATAGTGTCTCTAGGAGGTGAACTACTGTAACAGTTCAGTGTGTTATAGTGTCTCTAGGAGGTGAACTACTGTAACAGTTCAGTGTGTTATAGTGTCTCTAGGAGGTGAACTACTGTAACAGTTCAGTGTGTTATAGTGTCTCTAGGAGGTGAACTACTGTAACAGTTCAGTGTGTTATAGTGTCTCTAGGAGGTGAACTACTGTAACAGTTCAGTGTGTTATAGTGTCTCTAGGAGGTGAACTACTGTAACAGTTCAGTGTGTTATAGTGTCTCTAGGAGGTGAACTACTGTAACAGTTCAGTGTGTTATAGTGTCTCCTGTAGGTGAACTACTGTAACAGTTCAGTGTGTTATAGTGTCTCTAGGAGGTGAACTACTGTAACAGTTCAGTGTGTTATAGTGTCTCTTGTAGGTGAACTACTGTAACAGTTCAGTGTGTTATAGTGTCTCTAGGAGGTGAACTACTGTAACAGTTCAGTGTGTTATAGTGTCTCTAGGGGTGAACTACTGTAACAGTTCAGTGTGTTATAGTGTCTCTAGGAGGTGAACTACTGTAACAGTTCAGTGTGTTATAGTGTCTCTATGGAGGTGAACTACTGTAACAGTTCAGTGTGTTATAGGTGTCTCTAGGAGGTGAACTACTGTAACAGTTCAGTGTGTTATAGTGTCTCTAGGAGGTGAACTACTGTAACAGTTCAGTGTGTTATAGTGTCTCTCTAGGAGGTGAACTACTGTAACAGTACCAGTGTGTTGTAGTGTCTCTATAGGAGGTGAACTACTGTAACAGTTCAGGTGTGTTATAGTGTCTCGGAGTGGTGAACTACTGTAACAGTTCAGTGTGTTATAGTGTCTCTAGGAGGTGAACTACTGTAACAGTTCAGTGTGTTATAGTGTCTCTATGGAGGTGAACTACTGTAACAGTTCAGTGTGTTATAGTGTCTCTATGGAGGTGAACTACTGTAACAGTTCAGTGTGTTATAGTGTCTCTATGGAGGTGAACTACTGTAACAGTTCAGTGTGTTATAGTGTCTCCTAGGAGGTGAAATTCTCTAACAGTTCAGTGTGTTATAGTGTCTCTATCTAGGAGGTGAACTACTGTAACAGTTCAGTGTGTTATAGTGTCTCTAGGAGGTGAACTACTGTAACAGTTCAGTGTGTTATAGTGTCTCTAGGAGGTGAACTACTGTAACAGTTCAGTGTGTTATAGTGTCTCTAGGAGGTGAACTACTGTAACAGTTCAGTGTGTTATAGTGTCTCTTGGAGGTGAACTACTGTAACAGTTCAGTGTGTTATAGTGTCTCTAGGAGGTGAACTACTGTAACAGTTCAGTGTGTTATAGTGTCTCTAGGAGGTGAACTACTGTAACAGTTCAGTGTGTTATAGTGTCTCTAGGAGGTGAACTACTGTAACAGTTCAGTGTGTTATAGTGTCTCTAGGAGGTGAACTACTGTAACAGTTCAGTGTGTTATAGTGTCTCTATTGGAGGTGAACTACTGTAACAGTTCAGTGTGTTATAGTGTCTCTTGGGGTGAACTACTGTAACAGTTCAGTGTGTTATAGTGTCTCTTTGTAGGTGAACTACTGTAACAGTTCAGTGTGTTATAGTGTCTCTATGGAGGTGAACTACTGTAACAGTTCAGTGTGTTATAGTGTCTCTAGGAGGTGAACTACTGTAACAGTTCAGTGTGTTATAGGCTTCTCTAGGAGGTGAACTACTGTAACAGTTCAGTGTGTTATAGTGTCTCTTCGAGGTGAACTACTGTAACAGTTCAGTGTGTTATAGTGTCACTAGGAGGTGAACTACTGTAACAGTTCAGTGTGTTATAGTGTCTCTTGTAGGTGAACTACTGTAACAGTTCAGTGTGTTATAGTGTCTCTAGGAGGTGAACTACTGTAACAGTTCAGTGTGTTATAGTGTCTCTAGGAGGTGAACTACTGTAACAGTTCAGTGTGTTATAGTGTCTCTAGGAGGTGAACTACTGTAACAGTTCAGTGTGTTATAGTGTCTCTAGGAGGTGAACTACTGTAACAGTTCAGTGTGTTATAGTGTCTCTAGGAGGTGAACTACTGTAACAGTTCAGTGTGTTATAGTGTCTCTTGGAGGTGAACTACTGTAACAGTTCAGTGTGTTATAGTGTCTCTAGGAGGTGAACTACTGTAACAGTTCAGTGTGTTATAGTGTCTCTAGGAGGTGAACTACTGTAACAGTTCAGTGTGTTATAGTGTCTCTAGGAGGTGAACTACTGTAACAGTTCAGTGTGTTATAGTGTCTCTAGGAGGTGAACTACTGTAACAGTTCAGTGTGTAATAGTGTCTCTCTAGGAGGTGAAAAACTGTAACGGTTCAGTGTGTTATAGTGTCTCTAGGAGGTGAACTACTGTAACAGTTCAGTGTGTTATAGTGTCTCTAGGAGGTGAACTACTGTAACAGTTCAGTGTGTTATAGTGTCTCCTAGGAGGTGAACTACTGTAACAGTTCAGTGTGTTATAGTGTCTCTAGGAGGTGAACTACTGTAACAGTTCAGTGTGTTATAGTGTCTCTATCTAGGTGAACTACTGTAACAGTTCAGTGTGTTATAGTGTCTCTAGGAGGTGAACTACTGTAACAGTTCAGTGTGTTATAGTGCTCTCTATCTGGAGGTGAACTACTGTAACAGTTCAGTGTGTTATAGTGTCTCTAGGAGGTGAACTACTGTAACAGTTCAGTGTGTTATAGTGTCATCTGGAGGTGAACTACTGTAACAGTTCAGTGTGTTATAGTGTCTCTAGGAGGTGAACTACTGTAACAGTTCAGTGTGTTATAGTGTCTCTTGGAGGTGAACTACTGTAACAGTTCAGTGTGTTATAGTGTCTCTAGGAGGTGAACTACTGTAACAGTTCAGTGTGTTATAGTGTCTCTTGGAGGTGAACTACTGTAACAGTTCAGTGTGTTATAGTGTCTCTTAGGAGGTGAACTACTGTAACAGTTCAGTGTGTTATAGTGTCACTAGGAGGTGAACTACTGTAACAGTTCAGTGTGTTATAGTGTCTCTAGGAGGTGAACTACTGTAACAGTTCAGTGTGTTATAGTGTCTCTAGGAGGTGAACTACTGTAACAGTTCAGTGTGTTATAGTGTCTCTAGGAGGTGAACTACTGTAACAGTTCAGTGTGTTATAGTGTCTCTTGGAGGGTGAACTACTGTAACAGTTCAGTGTGTTATAGTGTCTCTATCCGGAGGTGAACTACTGTAACAGTTCAGTGTGTTATAGTGTCTCTATCTGGAGGTGAACTACTGTAACAGTTCAGTGTGTTATAGTGTCTCTATCTGGAGGTGAACTACTGTAACAGTTCAGTGTGTTATAGTGTCTCTAGGAGGTGAACTACTGTAACAGTTCAGTGTGTTATAGTGTCTCTAGGAGGTGAACTACTGTAACAGTTCAGTGTGTTATAGTGTCTTCTTGGAGGTGAACTACTGTAACAGTTCAGTGTGTTATAGTGTCTCTAGGAGGTGAACTACTGTAACAGTTCAGTGTGTTATAGTGTCTCTAGGAGGTGAACTACTGTAACAGTTCAGTGTGTTATAGTGTCTCTAGGAGGTGAACTACTGTAACAGTTCAGTGTGTTATAGTGTCTCTTGGAGGTGAACTACTGTAACAGTTCAGTGTGTTATAGTGTCACTAGGAGGTGAACTACTGTAACAGTTCAGTGTGTTATAGTGTCTCTATGAGGTGAACTACTGTAACAGTTCAGTGTGTTATAGTGTCTCTAGGAGGTGAACTACTGTAACAGTTCAGTGTGTTATAGTGTCTCTAGGAGGTGAACTACTGTAACAGTTCAGTGTGTAATAGTGTCTCTCTCTAGGAGGTGAAAAACTGTAACGGTTCAGTGTGTTAAAGTGTCTCTAGGAGGTGAACTACTGTAACAGCTCAGTGTGTTTTAGTGACACTAGGAGGTGAACCACTGTAACAGTTCAGTGTGTTATAGTGTCACTAGGAGGTGAACTACTGTAACAGTTCAGTGTGTTATAGTGTCTCTAGGAGGTGAACTACTGTAACAGTTCAGTGTGTTATAGTGTCTCGAGGAGGTGAACTACTGTAACAGTTCAGTGTGTTAAAGTGTCTCTATCTAGGAGGTGAACTACTGTAACAGCTCAGTGTGTTATAGTGTCACTAGGAGGTGAACTACTGTAACAGTTCAGTTTGTTAAAGTGTCTCTTTCTAGGAGTTGAACTGCAGTAACAGTTCAGTGTGTTATAGTGTCTCTATCTAGGAGGTGAACTACTGTAACAGTTCAGTGTGTTATAGTGTCACTATCTAGGAGTTGAACTAATGTAACAGTTCTGTGTGTTATAGTGTCTCTCGGAGGTGAACTACTGTAACAGTTCAGTGTGTTTTAGTGTCACTATCTAGGAGGTGAACTACTGTAAATTCAGTTGTGTTATAGTGTCTCTTCTAGGAGGTGAACTACTGTAACAGTTCAGTGTGTTATAGTGCTCTCTAGGAGGTGAAATACTGTAACAGTTCAGTGTGTTATAGTGTCACTAGGAGGTGAACTACTGTAACAGTTCAGTGTGTTATAGTGTCTCTAGGAGGTGAACTACTGTAACAGTTCAGTGTGTTATAGTGTCTCTAGGAGGTGAACTACTGTAACAGTTCAGTGTGTTATAGTGTCTCTAGGAGGTGAACTACTGTAACAGTTCAGTGTGTTATAGTGTCTCTAGGAGGTGAACTACTGTAACAGTTCAGTGTGTTATAGTGTCTCTAGGAGGTGAACTACTGTAACAGTTCAGTGTGTAATAGTGTTTCTCTAGGAGGTGAACTACTGTAACAGTTCAGTGTGTTATAGTGTCTCTAGGAGGTGAACTACTGTAACAGTTCAGTGTGTTATAGTGTCTCTAGGAGGTGAACTACTGTAACAGTTCAGTGTGTTATAGTGTCTCTAGGAGGTGAACTACTGTAACAGTTCAGTGTGTTATAGTGTCTCTATCTAGGAGGTGAACTACTGTAACAGTTCAGTGTGTTATAGTGTCTCTAGGAGGTGAACTACTGTAACAGTTCAGTGTGTTATAGTGTCTCTTGGAGGTGAACTACTGTAACAGTTCAGTGTGTAATCGTGTGTCTATCTAGGATTTGAACTACTGTAACTGTTCAGTGTGCGATAGTGTCTCTCTCTAGGAGGTGAACAACTGTAACAGTTCAGTGTGTTATAGTGTCTCTATGAGATGTACTACTGTAACAGTTCAGTGTGTTCTAGTGTCTCTCTCTATGTAGTGAACTACTGTAACAGTTCAGTGTGTTCTAGTGTCTCTCTCTATGTGGTGAACTACTATAACAGTTCAGTGTGTTAGTGTTTATCTAGGAGGTGAACTACTGTAACAGCTCAGTGTGTTATAGTGTCACTAGGAGGTGAACTACTGTAACAGTTCAGTTTGTTAAAGTGTCTCTTTCTAGGAGTTGAACTGCAGTAATAGTTCAGTGTGTTATAGTGTCTCTAGGAGGTGAACTGCTGTAACAGTTCAGTGTGTTATAGTGTCACTTGGAGGTGAACTACTGCAACAGTTCAGTGTGTTATTGTGTCACTTGGAGGTGAACTACTGTAACAGTTCAGTGTGTTGCCGTGTAACTAGGAGGTGAACTACTGTAACAGTTCAGTGTGTAATGTGAATGTCGATAGTGTCTCTCTCTAGGAGGTGAACTACTGTAACAGTTCAGTGTGTTATAGTGTCTCTATGAGGTGAACTACTGTAACAGTTCAGTGTGTTATAGTGTCACTAGGAGGTGAACTACTGTAACAGTTCAGTGTGTTGTAGAGTCTGCAGGAGGTGAACTACTGTAACAGTTCAATGTGTACATGGACTGGGCCTTATTTACATTTTGTGTTATTATGGAATGTTATGATATTATGTAATGTTATTGAAATCATGGCATCCTGATTTTGACCTTCTTGATCTGGGATCGTAGCCTATGTGGATTAAGGGCTGTGCATGACTGGTTGTTGTATTTATTTAACTAGGAGCCCAGTTTTCCTTGAATTCTTGGTGTAATTGATCAATCATATCTCTGATTGGTCAGAGTCCGTATCCCTGGCCCAGGGTCTTGTTCACTCAGAACTAAAAGGAAGCAAACTGGCCAAAACGTGGATTTGCCTGATTTTGTCCAATAAGAAAGTTTACTACTGTGTGCACTAATGAATACAACCCAGGTGTCCCAGTTCTCTGAGTCTCAGAAAGTGAAGACCAGCAGTACTTCATCTCTTGAGGATCGGTAGTTGAGTCTAGCAGAGAGTCTACTGCCCAGGTTGGAACTGACCTGCAGTCCTTTTGTCTGGAGGGGAGAGGGAGACAGGGGAAGAGAGGGTGAGGGGGAAAGAAAGAGTGTGAAAGTGGTGGGGAAGCAGTTCTATCAGTGCCGTCACCTCTGACTGAGTGAGTAGGTGTGCGTGCGTGAGAGACAGAGAGAGACAGATTGAGTTTGGAAAGCTCCCCTCCCTGTACTCCTCCTCCCCTCCTCTTCTCCCAGCT
The DNA here is from genome assembly GCF_905237065.1 of Salmo salar. Lineage (NCBI taxonomy): Eukaryota > Metazoa > Chordata > Actinopteri > Salmoniformes > Salmonidae > Salmo > Salmo salar. The sequence continues at coordinate 21,547,797 of NC_059447.1, read as the reverse complement.
CCTCCCCTCCTCATCTCCCAGCTCCTCCCCACCTCCCTCCCCTCCTCTTTTCCCTCCGCCTCTCCTCCCCTCCTCCGATCCTACCCTCCTGCCTCCCTCCCCTCGTCTCTCTGACATCTCCCAGCTCATCCTGGACTGACTGTGAGCTCAGACAGCCTGTCGCTCTGTCACTCTCCCTCCTCCTCCCTCCATCACTCCTTCCCTCCATCCCTCTCTCATTTTAGCCTTCTCTCTCTCTGTATCTTGCTCTCCTCTCTTAACATGTCCATCTTTCAATCTGTCACCCTGCCTGGCCGTCTACCCCTCCCACTTCCCTTTTAGTACCCTCTCTTTTTCTGTCTTCCCTTGGCATCCTTCTCTTTCCCTCTCTCACTCTGCCTGCCTCAATCTGTCTCCCCCACGCCTCCTCTCTCCTTTCAGCCCTCTCTGTTTGTCTCTTTTAGACATCTTTCCTTCTCACTCTCTCCATACATCTTTCTTGTGTTCTATCAATGTCATATGTAGCTGCTATACCCTTCTCCCTCGCACTCTTCTCTCTCTCCCTTCCAGTCCCTCCACTTTCTCCTGCTTCTCTTCCATCTCTCTCGCATTTACCACTCTGACACCAATCTTCTCTCGTTCCCTTTCTCCTTTCCCCCTATTACATGGTCATTATGTACCCTTTTCTTCTCTTCTCTTCTCTTTCTCCCTCTCTTCTCTTCTCTCTCTCCCTCTCATTTTCACACAGACACAGACACACACACACACACACACACTGTACATACAGTACACACAAGTCTGTAACCCAATAATTTATGCACTGTGCAAATGTCATAGTCCAAGATTAGCTGTTGAATAGTGAGAGGATTGTGGGTACTGTAGTAAATAAGTAATTATCATTCTCCTAACTCATACTCGACTCCTATGGATCAGACTACACACATGTGACATAATTCTGTCATGAGCTCCATTGCCGTGGGTGAAAATAATCAGATTTTCTGTATATTAAATTTCATAAAAGAACGACATCAATACTACAGCATAGTACTGTATGTCGTAATCTAACCTCACTGTACCACACAGTTTATCATGGGAAATATACATGCATAAATAGTGGCTTCTAACCATAAGCTAAAAGACATAAACACGTTTGGAGTGTGAGATCATGCCTATATCACACAGTTCTCATTAACAGAACTAGAGATGTCATGCTTTGTTAGATTTAGCCTTTGGTTTTAATTATGTCATTAAAGAACATTATTATGTCATTAAACCTTCATTTGTGCCAAAGATAATCCATTGACATGCATGGCAGTATGGCACACAATATGTCCATACGTAGATATACAGTATGTCTCCTGTGTCTATATGTCTATTTCTATAGAGCTTAAATGACAGAATGAACAGAGAATAACCTTCACCACCTCCCTTTTCTTTCACTTCCTCTATATTATCAATCTCCCTTTTCCTTTGACATGAGAAAGCTCTCTCTCTTTCTCTCTCTCCCTCTCTTCCACTAGTTCTCTACCTTAATCATCATCACTCCCCATCTTTCTCTCTCCCTCTCTCTCCCCCTCTTCCACTAGTTCTCTACCTTAATCATCATCACTCCCCATCTTTCTCTCTCCTCTCTCTCTCTCCCCCTCTTCCACTAGTTCTCTACCTTAATCATCATCACTCCCCATCTTTCTCTCTCCTCTCTCTCTCTCCCCCTCTTCCACTAGTTCTCTACCTTAATCATCATCACTCCCCATCTTTCTCTCTCCATCTCTCTCTCCCCCTCTTCTACTAGTTCTCTACCTTAATCATCATCACTCCCCATCTTTCTCTCTCTCTCTCTCCCCCCCCTCTTCCACTAGTTCTCTACCTTAATCATCATCACTCCCCATCTTTCTCTCTCCTCTCTCTCCCCCTCTTCCACTAGTTCTCTACCTTAATCATCATCACTCCCCATCTTTCTCTCTCCATCTCTCTCTCCCCCTCTTCCACTAGTTCTCTACCTTAATCATCATCACTCCCCATCTTTCTCTCTCCTCTCTCTCTCCCCCTCTTCCACTAGTTCTCTACCTTAATCATCATCACTCCCCATCTTTCTCTCTCTCTCCCTCTCTCCCCCTCTTCCACTAGTTCTCTACCTTAATCATCATCACTCCCCATCTTTCTCTCTCTCTCCCTCTCTCCCCCTCTTCCACTAGTTCTCTACCTTAATCATCATCACTCCCCATCTTTCTCTCTCTCCTCTCTCTCCCCCCTCTTCCACTAGTTCTCTACCTTAATCATCATCACTCCCCATCTTTCTCTCTCCCTCTCTCTCCCCCTCTTCCACTAGTTCTCTACCTTAATCATCATCACTCCCCATCTTTCTCTCTCCTCTCTCTCCCCCTCTTCCACTAGTTCTCTACCTTAATCATCATCACTCCCCATCTTTCTCTCTCCTCTCTCTCTCCCCCTCTTCCACTAGTTCTCTACCTTAATCATCATCACTCCCCATCTTTCTCTCTCTCTCTCTCTCCCCCTCTTCCACTAGTTCTCTACCTTAATCATCATCACTCCCCATCTTTCTCTCTCTCCCTCTCTCTCTCCCCCTCTTCCTCTAGTTCTCTACCTTAATCATCATCACTCCCCATCTTTCTCTCTCCATCTCTCTCTCCCCCTCTTCTACTAGTTCTCTACCTTTATCATCATCACTCCCCATCTTTCTCTCTCCCTCTCTCTCCCCCTCTTCCACTAGTTCTCTACCTTAATCATCATCACTCCCCATCTTTCTCTCTCTCTCTCTCTCCCCCTCTTCCACTAGTTCTCTACCTTAATCATCATCACTCCCCATCTTTCTCTCTCCTCTCTCTCTCTCCCCCTCTTCCACTAGTTCTCTACCTTAATCATCATCACTCCCCATCTTTCTATCTCCTCTCTCTCTCTCCCCCTCTTCCACTAGTTCTCTACCTTAATCATCATCACTCCCCATCTTTCTCTCTCTCTCCCTCTCTCTCTCCCCCTCTTCCTCTAGTTCTCTACCTTAATCATCATCACTCCCCATCTTTCTCTCTCCATCTCTCTCTCCCCCTCTTCTACTAGTTCTCTACCTTAATCATCATCACTCCCCATCTTTCTCTCTCCTCTCTCTCTCCCCCCTCTTCCACTAGTTCTCTACCTTAATCATCATCACTCCCCATCTTTCTCTCTCCCTCTCTCTCCCCCTCTTCCACTAGTTCTCTACCTTAATCATCATCACTCCCCATCTTTCTCTCTCCTCTCTCTCTCCCCCTCTTCCACTAGTTCTCTACCTTAATCATCATCACTCCCCATCTTTCTCTCTCCTCTCTCTCTCTCCCCCTCTTCCACTAGTTCTCTACCTTAATCATCATCACTCCCCATCTTTCTCTCTCGCATACCTTTTTCTCTCACTCTCTCTCATCCCTTTCTCTCTCTTTCTGTTGTCCTTCAGTTTCTGCAGCCAGCTGTGTCTCTGGGTCATTAGTTCCCTGTCCTCCCCTACATTTTCTCATCACCGATTCCCTCCGCAGTCTCTCTCTCCCCCTTCCCCCAGCCATCCTCCCTCCCGCTCTCCTCCCTCTCTCCTCTCTTCCCTCTCTCCTCTCCTCCCTCTCTCCTCTCCTTCTCCCATTGCTCCCTCTGTCCCAAGACTGGCGAGGCTCCATTGTCACGGCAACTGCTGATAATAATCCAGTCAGAGGTCCACTACTCTTTTCCTCCACTGCACCAAAATGACTGGCCAGACACTCAGTCACACAGCAGAACACAGACACTCAGTCACACAGCAGAACACAGACACTCAGTCACACAGCAGAACACAGACACTCAGTCACACAGCAGAACACAGACACTGAGTCACACAGCAGAACACAGACACTCAGTCACACAGCAGAACACAGACACTCAGTCACACAGCAGAACACAGACACTCAGTCACACAGCAGAACACAGACACTCAGTCACACAGCAGAACACAGACACTCAGTCACACAGCAGAACACAGACACTCAGTCACACAGCGGAACACAGACACTCAGTCACACAGCGGAACACAGACACTCAGTCACACAGCAGAACACAGACACTCAGTCACACAGCAGAACACAGACACTCAGTCACACAGCAGAACACAGATACTCAGTCACACACCAGAACACAGACACTCAGTCACACACCAGAACACAGACACTCAGTCACACACCGGAACACAGACACTCAGTCACACACCAGAACACAGACACTCAGTCACACAGCAGAACACAGACACTCAGTCACACAGCGGAACACAGACACTCAGTCACACAATAGAACACAGACACTCAGTCACACAGCGGAACACAGACACTCAGTCACACAGCGGAACACAGACACTCAGTCACACAGCAGAACACAGACACTCAGGCACACAACAGCACACAGACACTCAGTCACACACCAGAACACAGACACTCAGTCACACAGCGGAACACAGACACTCAGGCACACAACAGCACACAGACACTCAGTCACACACCAGAACACAGACACTCAGTCACACAGTGGAACACAGACACTCAGTCACACAGCGGAACACAGACACTCAGTCACACACCAGAACACAGACACTCAGTCACACAGCGGAACACAGACACTCAGTCACACAGCAGAACACAGACACTCAGTCACACAACAGAACACAGACACTGAGTCACACAGCGGAACACAGACACTCAGGCACACAACAGCACACAGACACTCAGTCACACACCAGAACACAGACACTCAGTCACACAGTGGAACACAGACACTCAGTCACACAGCGGAACACAGACACTCAGTCACACACCAGAACACAGACACTCAGTCACACAGCGGAACACAGACACTCAGTCACACAGCAGAACACAGACACTCAGTCACACAACAGAACACAGACACAGGTGCATAAACGAATACAGAGACAAACACACACAGAAAAAGACGCAGATACATGCACACACACACACATACACACACACACACACACACACACACACACACACACACACACACACACACACACACACACACACACACACACACACACACACACACACACACACTCTCTCTCTCTCGCTCTCAATTTAAATTTCAATTTCAATTCAAGGGGCTTTATTGGCATGGGAAACATATGTTTACATTGCCAAAGCAAGTGAAGTAGATAATCAACAAAAGTGAAATAAACACAAATGAATTAACAGTAAACATTACACTCACAAAAGTAATTGATACATTTCAAATGTCATATTATGTCTATATACAGTGTTGTAATGATGTGCATATAGTTAAAGTACAAAAGGGAAAATAAATAAACATAAATATGGGTTGTATTTACAATGGTGTTTGTTCTTCACTGGTTGTCCTTTTCTAGTGGCAACAGATCACATGTCTTGCTGCTGTGATGGCACACTGTGGTATTTCACCCAGTAGATATCGGAGTTTATAAAAATTGGATTTGTTTTCAAATTCTTTGTGGATCTGTGTAATCTGAGGGAAATATGTGTCTCTAATATGTTCATACATTTGGTAGGAGGTTAGGAAATGCAGCTCAGTTTCCACCTCATTTTGTGGGCAGTGTGCACATAGCCTGTCTTCTATTGAGAGTCAGGTCTGCCTACGGAGGCCTTTCTCAATAGCAAGGCTATGCTCACTGAGTCTGTACATAGTCAAAGCTTTCCTTAAGTTTGGGTCAGTCACAGTGGTCAGGTATTCTGCCACTGTGTACTCTCTGTTTAGGGCCAAATAGCATTCTAGTTTGCTCTGGGTTTATTTTTTATTCTTTACAATGTGTCAAGTAATTATCTTTTTGTTTTCTCATGATTTGGTTGGGTCTAATTGTGTTGCTGTCCTGGGGCTCTGTGGGGTCTGTTGTGTTTGTGAACAGAACCCCAGGACCAGCTTGCTTAGGGGACTCTTCTCCAGGTTCATCTCTCTGTAGGTGATGGCTTTGTTATGGAAGGTTTTCGAATCGCTTCCTTTTAGGATGTAGAATTTAACGGCTCTTTTCTGGATTTTGATAATTAGCGGGTATTGGCCTAATTCTGCTCTGCATGCATTATTTTGGTTTTTATGTTGTACACTGAGGATATTTTTGCATAATTCTGCATGCGGAGTCTCAATTTGGTGTTTGTCCCATTTTTGGAATTCTTGGTTGGTGAGCAGACCCCAGACCTCACAACCATAAAGGGCAATGGGTTCTATAACTGATTCAAGTATGTTTTAGCCAAATCCTAATATGTATGTCGAATTTTATGTTCCTTTTGATGGCATAGAAGGCTGTTCTTGCCATGTCTCTCAGCTCGTTCACAACTCGTTCACAGCTTGTGGGAGTTACCTGTGCCACTGATGTTTAGGCCGAGGTATGTATTGTTTTTTGTGTGCTGTAGTGCAACGGTGTTTAGATGGAATTTGTATTTGTAGTCCTGACAACTGGACCTTTTTTGGAACACCACTATTTTTGCCTTACTGAGATTTACTGTCAGGGCCCAGGTCTGAAATAATCTGTGCAGAAGATTTAGGTGCTGCTGTAGGCCCTCCGTGGTTGGGTACAGAAGCACCAGATCATCTGCAAACAGTAGACATTTGACTTCAGATTCTAGTAGGGTGCTGCAGACTGTTCAAGTGCCCTCGCCAATTCGTTGATATATATGTTGAAGAGGGTGGGGCTTAAGATGCATCCCTGTCTCACCCCACGGCCCTGTGGAAAGAAATGTTTGGCCAATTTTAACCGCACACGTGTTGTTTGTATACATGGATTTTAAAATGTTGTATGTTTTTTCCCCCAACACCACTTTCCATCATATTTGTATTTCAGACCCTCATGCTAAATTGAGTCTCAACTTTTTTGAAATCAACAAAGTTTGTTTTGGTTTGTTTGTTTCTCAATTAGGTTGTGCAGGGTGAATACATGGTCTGTGTTATGGTAATTTGGTAAAAAGCCAATTTGACATTTGCTCAGTACATTGTTTTCACTGAGGAAATGTAAGAGTCTGCTGTTAATGATAATGCAGAAGATTTTTCCAAGGTTGCTGTTGAAGTATATCCCATGGTAGTTATTGGGGCTAAATTTGTCTCCACTTTTGTGGATTGGGGTGATCAGACCTTGGTTCGAAATATTGGTGAAGATGTGTCACCGAATGTCGTACTCTTCGGCGAATATGTCGTATGTGAGAGAGAAGGACCAAGGCGCAGCGGGATTGTGGATGCTCATGTTTTAATAAAAAAAAGGAGTAAAGCATCCACTGGAAAAACAATGCACACGACAGGAACAGTCTTACAGGCATACAAAAACGCAGTACAAGAACAATTCCCCACCACCCCAAAGACAAACACACACACCTATATAGGACTTCCAATCAAAGGCAACTATACACACCTGCCTTCAATTGGAAGTCCCAATCACCAACACAACATTCAACAAACACAAACCACCTGCTACATCCTGACCAAGACTAAGCAATACGCCCTCTGCTGGTCAGGACGTGACAAGATGCCAGAGCCAAGGATTATGTTAACGAGTTTAAGTATAGGCAATTGGAATTTGTGGTCTGTATATTTTATCATTTTATTGAGGATTCCATCAACACCACATGCCTTTTTGAATTGGAGGGTTTGTATTTTGTCCTGTAGTTCATTCAATGTAATTGGAGAATCCAGTGGGTTCTGGTAGTCTTTAATAGTTGATTCTAAGATTTGTATTTGATCATGTATATGTTTTTGCTGTTTGTTCTTTGCTATAGAGCCAAAAAGATTTGAGAAGTGGTTTACCCATACATCTCCATTTTGGATAGGTAACTCTTCGTGTTGTTGTTTGTTTCTCTGTCTTGTTCTCTCTCGCTCTCTCTCTTTATCTCTCTCTCTCTTTCTCCCTCTCTCTCTCTCTCTTTATCTCTCTCTCTCAATTCAATTCAATTCAAAGGGCTTTATTGGCATAGGAAACATATGTTTACATTGCCGAAGCAAGTGAAATATATTATAAACAAAAGTGAAATAAACAATAAAAAATGTACAGTCAAATTTACACTCACAAATGTACCAAAGGAATAGTAATTTCAAATGTCATATTATGTATATATATACCATGTTGTAACGATGTGTAAATAGTTAAAGTACAAAAGGGAAAATAAATAAACATAAATATGGGTTGTATTTACAATGATGTTTGTTCTTCACTGGTTGCACACTAAGATATTTCACCCAATAGATATGGGAGTTCATCAAAATTGGATTTGTTTTCAAATTCTTTGTGGGTCTGTGTAATCTCTCTCTCTCTCTCTCTCTCTCTAATTCTCTCCCTTTCTCTCTTTTTCTCTCCCTCTCTCTTCCTCTCTACCTCTCTCTCTCTTTCTCACTGTGCTGTACCTGCTTGTGTTTGTTTACTAAACAAGATGACTAATGTGGTATTGTGCTGGTGGCCTGAATATTCACACACCTCCAAATGACCAGAATATTTCACTGTATCTTCATTGTAATAGGATTTAACTCATTAGAAACCTTACTGACTGTTGTATGACGGAGAGTCAGGGCTGGGCAATAAGGCCTGAGGAAGTGTGGTATACGGCTGTTCTTACGCACGACACAATGCAGAGTGCCTGGATACAGCCCTTAGCCGTGCTATATTTGCCACATATCACAAACCCCCGAGGTGCCTTATTGCTATTAAACTGTTTACCAACGTAATTAGAGCAGTAAAAATAAAAGTTTGTCATACCTGTGGTATACGGTCTGATATACCACGGCTATCAGCCAATCAGCATTCAGGGCTCGAACCACCCAGTTTATAATGTATCATATTTGTCTGGGAGGCTGCGGCCCTAATGGCACCCTATTCCCTACAGTAGAGTGCATATAGAAAAGAGTCCTCTATGGGCCCTGGTCAAAAGTAGTGCACTACAAAGGGAAATAAATAACATTCCAAACATATAAAAAAAAATATCAAATATAAAACACATACTGCTCAGCACTACAAAGGGAATGGAGCCATTTGTGATGTAGTATTGGACCAGCTATAGAGGGTTATGCTAGAGAAAGGACAGCCCAGGAAAGGCTGTTGGATAGTAAATAATGTGACTATTGAAAGGACATGTAGTTATATTAGTTATATTACATACAGGCCACTCTTCTCTCTCTTTCTATTTCTCTTTTACTCTCTATGTGTGTCTGTATGTGTATGTCTGTGAATGTGTCAGTGCGTGTGTGTGCGTGTGCGCCTGCGCGTGTGTGTGTGTGCGAGTGCGCACATGCGTGTGTGTGTGTGTGTGTGTGTGTGTGTGTGTGTGTGTGTGTGTGTGTGTGTGTGTGTGTGTGTGTGTGTGTGTGTGTGTGTGTGTGTGTGTGTGTGTGTGTGTGTGTGTGTGTGTGTGTGTATGGGGGGATGTCAGTGCTGCTCTAACAACTTCACTTTCACACACAAGCACTAGAACATTCTCTATCCATTTTAGAACACCTCTTCTCCCTCCATTCTGTCCAGGAGTGATAAAAAATGGCCTGATTGTCCATCATTTGCATCACTGTAGTGTGATCTAACACCCTCTCTTCCCCTCCTCCCTATTCCTCCATCCATCTTTCTCTCTCTCTGCTTCTCCCTCCCTCCGTCCCTCCCTCTCTCCCAGTCTATACTTCCCTCGCTCCCTTCCATGCCCTCCCTCTCCCTCGCTTTCTCCCTCACTCCCTCACTTCCTCCCACTCTCCCTTTCTCTCTCCCTCCCTCCCTTCACTCCCTCCCAACCTCCCCATCCCTCCCTCCCTCCCTCCCTCTCACCACTCCATTGATTAAAACACTTGATTTTCTGTCGTTGCACAATGACACCGTCATACTTGAATATGGAGATGAGGTAATGAGGCTGTTGTTGTCATAGTGACTTAGCCTGGCAAGCACTCTACTGCCACACACACCCTGATGGAGACAGGAGGAAGGGTGAGGGAGAGGAGGGAGCGCTGTTTGTTTGTGTGTGTGTGTGTGTGTGTGTGTGTGTGTGTGTGTGTGTGTGTGTGTGTGTGTGTGTGTGTGTGTGTGTGTGTGTGTGTGTGTGTGTGTGTGTGTGTGTGTGTGTGTGTGTGTGTGTGTGTGTGTGTGTTTCTGTATGCATGTGTGTGTGTAAACAAAACTCTCCATGGCACGAGGGTCTTGCAGGGCAGCTATGACCTCACTACCCTTGGGTGTGTGAGGGGGCATGCAGTAGAACTACTCACCCTCCCTCGACCTCCCCAAGCTCTTTAAAGAATGTCTCCTCTCCTCTCTTTATTTCTCTCTCTCCCGCCCTCCCTTCCTCCCACTGTCTCTCTCTTCCTATCACATTTACGGCCCCTAATCACACTGACAGTAGAAAAGCACTCAGTCTGGCTTCCGCCATCGGACAGACATACACACAGTGCTCTCTCCCTCTCTCTCTCTCTCTCTCCCTCTCTCTCGCTCTCGCTCTCTTTCTCTCCCTCTCCCTCTCTCTCTCGCCCTCTCTCTCTCTCTCGCCCTCTCTCTCTCTCTCTCTCTCTCTCTCTCTCTCTCTCTCTCTCTCTCTCTCTCTCTCTCTCTCTCTCTATTTCTCTCTCTGTCCCTCCAGTATTGCAAGGGAGCTGAATGTCATTTTGATCACAGTCTGTCCCTGTTTTATCCCCAGAGGGTTGTTTTCTGGGTCTCTAGGCTATCGCACAGCCCTGTTCTGCATGTGAGTTTGTGTCAGTGTGTGTGTGTGTGTGTGTGTGTGTGTGTGTGTGTGTGTGTGTGTGTGTGTGTGTGTGTGTGTGTGTGTGTGTGTGTGTGTGTGTGTGTGTGTGTGTGTGTGTGTGTGTGTGTGTGTGTGTGTGTGTGTTCATGTTCGTGTGGTCAGGTAAATCAGGTGTTTAGTATGTGGTCAGGTAAATCAGGTGTTTAGTATGTGGTCAGGTAAATCAGGTGTTTAGTATGTGGTCAGGTAAATCAGGTGTTTAGTGTGTGGTCAGGTAAATCAGGTGTTTAGTACGTGGTCAGGTAAATCAGGTGTTTAGGATGTGGTCAGGTAAATCAGGTGTTTAGTATGTAGTCAGGTAAATCAGGTGTTTAGTATGTAGTCAGGTAAATCAGGTGTTTAGTATGTGGTCAGGTAAATCAGGTGTTTAGTATGTGGTCAGGTAAATCAGGTGTTTAGTATGTGGTCAGGTAAATCAAGTGTTTAGTATGTAGTCAGGTAAATCAGGTGTTTAGTATGTGGTCACGTAAATCAGGTGTTTAGTATGTGGTCAGGTAAATCAGGTGTTTAGTATATAGTCAGGTAAATCAGGTGTTTAGTATGTGGTCAGGTAAATCAGGTGTTTAGTATGTGGTCAGGTAAATCAGGTGTTTAGTATGTGGTCAGGTAAATCAGGTGTTTAGTATGTGGTCAGGTAAATCAGGTGTTTAGTATGTGGTCAGGTAAATCAGGTGTTTAGTATGTGGTCAGGTAAATCAGGTGTTTAGTATGTGGTCAGGTAAATCAGGTGTTTAGTATGTAGTCAGGTAAATCAGGTGTTTAGTATATAGTCAGGTAAATCAGGTGTTTAGTGTGTGGTCAGGTAAATCAGGTGTTTAGTATGTAGTCAGGTAAATCAGGTGTTTAGTATGTGGTCAGGTAAATCAGGTGTTTAGTGTGTGGTCAGGTAAATCAGGTGTTTAGTATGTAGTCAGGTAAATCAGGTGTTTAGTATGTGGTCAGGTAAATCAGGTGTTTAGTATGTGGTCAGGTAAATCAGGTGTTTAGTGTGTGGTCAGGTAAATCAGGTGTTTAGTATGTAGTCAGGTAAATCAGGTGTTTAGTGTGTGGTCAGGTAAATCAGGTGTTTAGTATGTGGTCAGGTAAATCAGGTGTTTAGTATGTGGTCAGGTAAATCAGGTGTTTAGTGTGTGGTCAGGTAAATCAGGTGTTTAGTGTGTGGTCAGGTAAATCAGGTGTTTAGTATGTAGTCAGGTAAATCAGGTGTTTAGTATGTGGTCAGGTAAATCAGGTGTTTAGTGTGTGGTCAGGTAAATCAGGTGTTTAGTGTGTGGTCAGGTAAATCAGGTGTTTAGTGTGTGGTCAGGTGTGTCTCATGGTTAGGAGATGACAGTGCAGTGATTTGGCCTCCGGGTACATATCTTATCACCACACCCACACACACAGACAGACACACACACAGACAGACACACACACACACACACACACACACACACACACACACACACACACACACACACACACACACACACACACACACACACACACCAACAACGTATACATACACACACACACACACCACGCACGCACAAACACACACACACACACAACAACAACGCACACATACACAAACACACACACACCACGCACGCACGCACAAACACACACACACACACACACAGGCATGCACATTCATATGCAAAAACACGCACAAACGCATGCTCACACTCATACTGTCATACACATACACACACATACACATGCACATACACATGCACATACACATACCAACACATAAACTGTCACAAACCCACGTCTGTGTCCCTACCTCCCCCTCCTCTCCTCTGAGAGAAATGTCATTATTCTACTCATCAGTGAGTAGATTCACCTGTCTCAATGTCTACTAGCTATTGTAGTCTAGTGTACATGCTAGATTTAGGAAGAGGAGGATGAAGGATGGAGGGGGTCTGAGTAGAAGGAGAGGTTGAGGAAGAGGGGGTGAGGTCAGGGGGAAGTGGTGAAAATGATTATCCAGGGCTGTTCAGAGTCCCTCCACAACCAGATACTAACCTGATTCATACCTCACATAACAGATTGGCTCACTAACATAGAAGTCTAGCTCTCTTCTCCAACATCTTCATAAAAGTGTTTTCAGTGTTCTCTTCTATAGCATGTAGATGTGGCACCAAGAGGAGAGTAGAGGGAGATTTAAATGATTGCTGGCATCTAAAAGCATTCCATGCTTACGAGATCATGTCCCTATTGATCTAGTTGGATGTTAAGGGCTGTATAGACTATAGAGAACATCCTCCCTCTGTCTCCCTCCTCTCTCCCACTGCCTCCTTCCTTCCTCCCCCCCATGGCTCCCTACTTCCTCCCCCTGCCTCCCTCCTTCCTCCCCCTCTTTCCCCCCCGCCTCGCTCCTTCCTCCCCTCTCTCCCCCTGCTTCCCTTCTTCCTGTCTCCCCCCGCCTCCCTCCTTACTCCCCACTCCCTCCCTCCTTCCTCCCCTGTCTCCCCCTACCTTCCTTCTCCTTCTGTTGCAAGAGCGACTATCACTGCTGGGTGGTAAATGAAAGATCAGACCACTGTCAACGTCAGACTCCCCTCTTCTTTCATTCTCTCTCTCAATGTTTTTCTCCTTTTCTCTCCACCCCAATCTCTCTCATCCCTCTGTACATCTCTCTTCCTTATCTCTCTCTCTGTTTCGCTCTCTCTCTCATTCAATCCATGTCCTTTCCCTTCTCTTCCTTTTTCTCTCTCTCTCTTGTTCTTTCCCCCTGTCTCTCTCTCAGAGACACAGAGGGGGGGAAGGGGAAGACAGTCTGGCTGAGGGAGATGAGAGGGGAGATGAGAGGGGAGATGGGGCTGTGTGGAGAGGATAGATAGACAGATGCATTGTTAAGAACTGCACATTCTACAGCATTCACACTGCATGAACAATCCCTATCTCTCTCTCTCTCTCTCTCTCTCTCTCTCTCTCTCTCTCTCTCTCTCTCTCTCTCTCTCTCTCTCTCTCTCTCTGGCTCTCAATTCAATTACATTCAAAGGGCTTTATTGGAATGGGAAACATATGTTAACATTGCCAAAGCAAGTAAAATAGATAATAAACAAAAGTGAAAATGTAAACATTTCAAATGTCATCTTATGGCTACATAGACTACATACAGTGTTCAAAAAGGACACACACACACACACACACTCTCTCTCTCACTCTCAATTTCTATTTCAATTTCAATTCAAGGGGCTTTATTGGCATGGGAAACATATGTTTACATTGCCAAAGCAAGTGAGGTAGATAATCAACAAAAGTGAAATAAACACAAATGAATTAACAGTAAACATTACACTCACAAAAGTAATTGATACATTTCAAATGTCATATTATGTATATATACAGTGTTGTAATGATGTGCATATAGTTAAAGTACAAAAGGCACACTGTGGTATTTTACCCAATAGATATGGTTATAGTTTATACTTCATCAAAATTGGATTTGTTTTTGAATTATTTGTGGATCTGTGTAATCTGAGGGAAATATGTGTCTCTAATATGGTCATACATTTGGTAGGAGGTTAGGAAGTACAGCTCAGTTTCCACCTCATTTTGTGGGCAGTGTGCACATAGCCTGTCTTCTATTGAGAGCCAGGTCTGCCTACGGCGGCCTTTCTCAATAGCAAGGCTATTCTCACTGAGTCTGTACATAGTCAAAGCTTTCCTTCATTCTGGGTCAGTCACAGTGGTCAGGTATTCTGCCACTGTGTACTCTCTGTTCAGGGCCAAAAAGCATTCTAGTTGTGTGTCTAGTTGGCTCAGTTGTTTTGTTAATTCTTTCCCATGTGTCCAGTAATTATCTTTTTGTTTTCTCATGGTTTGGTTGGGTCTAATTGTACTGGTCGCTCTCTATTTTACTCTCACTCTCTCTCTTTCTCTCACTCTCTCTCTTTATTTCTCTCTCTTTCTCTCACTCTCTCTCTTTCTCTCACTCTCTCTCTTTATTTCTCTCTCTTTCTCTCACTCTCTCTCTTTATTTCTCTCTCTCTCTATCTATCTCTCTCAATGAGGAGGGGGTCTTGGTTCAAACTTTTTAGGTCTGTCACAATGAAGTAAAGTTTGTTATTTAAATTATGTAACAATTGGGCCACTAAAGGTATTTAAAATGTTAACTCTCACACTCTCTCTCTCTCACACACTCACTCTCTCTCTCTCTCACACACACACACACACACACACACACACACACACACACACACACACACACACACACACACACACACACACACACACACACACACACACACACACACACACACACACATATTCTGAACTGACTGAAATCATTCTGAGGAGGAAGAGAGAGGGAGGGAGAAATGAAGAGAGAGAGAGATCTGATATATATACTGTAGGTCTCTCTCTCTTAAAAATCTAACAGCCCAATTACCGTATTTTATTTGTCACATGCTTTATAAACAACAGGTGTAGACTAACAGTGAAATGCTTACAGGCCCTTCCCAACAATGCAGACAGAAAGAACAGAAATAATAGAAAAGTAAAATGTAAAAATAAAGTACTAATAGATACATAATGGGTAATGACAACCTGACTATATACAAGGAGTACCAGTTCCTAGGGAACGCACAGGGGTACGAG
The DNA here is from genome assembly GCF_905237065.1 of Salmo salar. Taxonomy (NCBI): domain Eukaryota; kingdom Metazoa; phylum Chordata; class Actinopteri; order Salmoniformes; family Salmonidae; genus Salmo; species Salmo salar. Next base: position 21,532,492 of record NC_059447.1, on the reverse strand, counting down.
GTAATAACCTGGCTATATACAAGGAGTACCAGTACCTAGGGAACGCGCAGGGGTACGAGGTAATAACCTGGCTATATAAAAGGAGTACCAGTACCTAGGGAACGCGCAGGGGTACGAGGTAATAACCTGGCTATATACAAGGAGTACCAGTACCTAGGGAACGCGCAGGGTACGAGGTAATAACCTGACTATATACAAGGAGTACCAGTACCTAGGGAACGCGCAGGGTACGAGGTAATAACCTGACTATATACAAGGAGTACCAGTACCTAGGGGATGCACAGGGGTACGAGGTAATAACCTGGCTATATACAAGGAGTACCAGTACCTAGGGGATGCACAGGGGTACGAGGTAATAACCTGACTATATACAAGGAGTACCAGTACCTAGGGAACGCGCAGGGTACGAGGTAATAACCTGACTATATACAAGGAGTACCAGTACCTAGGGGATGCACAGGGGTACGAGGTAATAACCTGACTATATACAAGGAGTACCAGTACCTAGGGAACGCGCAGGGGTACGAGGTAATAACCTGACTATATACAAGGAGTACCAGTACCTAGGGAACGCGCAGGGGTACGAGGTAATAACCTGACTATATACAAGGAGTACCAGTACCTAGGGGACGCGCAGGGGTACGAGGTAATAACCTGACTATATACAAGGAGTACCAGTACCTAGGGGATGCACAGGGGTACGAGGTAATAACCTGACTATATACAAGGAGTACCAGTACCTAGGGGAACGCGCAGGGGTACGAGGTAATAACCTGGCTATATACAAGGAGTACCAGTACCTAGGGAACACGCAGGGGTACGAGGTAATAACCTGGCTATATACAAGGAGTACCAGTACCTAGGGAACGCGCAGGGGTACGAGGTAATAACCTGACTATATACAAGGAGTACCAGTACCTAGGGAACGCGCAGGGGTACGAGGTAATAACCTGACTATATACAAGGAGTACCAGTACCTAGGGAACGCGCAGGGGTACGAGGTAATAACCTGACTATATACAAGGAGTACCAGTACCTAGGGAACGCGCAGGGGTACGAGGTAATAACCTGGCTATATACAAGGAGTACCAGTACCTAGGGGACGCACAGGGGTACGAGGTAATAACCTGGCTATATACAAGGAGTACCAGTACCTAGGGGACGCGCAGGGGTACGAGGTAATAACCTGACTATATACAAGGAGTACCAGTACCTAGGGAACACGCAGGGGTACGAGGTAATAACCTGGCTATATACAAGGAGTACCAGTACCTAGGGGACGCGCAGGGGTACGAGGTAATAACCTGGCTATATACAAGGAGTACCAGTACCTAGGGAACGCGCAGGGGTACGAGGTAAAAACCTGGCTATATACAAGGAGTACCAGTACCTAGGGGACGCACAGGGGTACGAGGTAATAACCTGACTATATACAAGGAGTACCAGTACCTAGGGGATGCACAGGGGTACGAGGTAATAACCTGACTATATACAAGGAGTACCAGTACCTAGGGAACACGCAGGGGTACGAGGTAATAACCTGGCTATATACAAGGAGTACCAGTACCTAGGGGACGCGCAGGGGTACGAGGTAATAACCTGGCTATATACAAGGAGTACCAGTACCTAGGGAACACGCAGGGGTACGAGGTAATAACCTGACTATATACAAGGAGTACCAGTACCTAGGGAACACGCAGGGGTACGAGGTAATAACCTGACTATATACAAGGAGTACCAGTACCTAGGGAACGCGCAGGGGTACGAGGTAATAACCTGGCTATATACAAGGAGTACCAGTACCTAGGGAACACGCAGGGGTACGAGGTAATAACCTGACTATATACAAGGAGTACCAGTACCTAGGGAACACGCAGGGGTACGAGGTAAAAACCTGGCTATATACAAGGAGTACCAGTACCTAGGGGACGCGCAGGGGTACGAGGTAAAAACCTGGCTATATACAAGGAGTACCAGTACCTAGGGGATGCGCAGGGGTACGAGATAATAACCTGGCTATATACAAGGAGTACCAGTACCTAGGGGACTTGTAGGGGTACGAGGTCATTGAGGTAGATGTGTACAACTAAGAATAGACTGACAGATAGTAAACAGTAGCAGCAGCGTATGTGGTGAGTCAAACAAGTTAGTGCAAGATGCAGATGCAGTCCGGGTAGCTATTGTTTAACTATTTATCTAACTATTTAGCAGTATTGGGGGTAGAAGCTCTTCAGGGTCCTGTTGGTTCCAGAATTGGTGCATTGGTACCGCTTGCCGTGAAGGTAGCAGAAAGAACAGTCTATGACTTGGGTGGTTGGAACCTTTGACTATTTTTAGGGCCTTCCTCTGACACCACCTGGTATAGAGGTCCTGGATGGCAAGGAACTCGTTCCCAATGATGCACTGGGCCGTCCTCGCTACTCTCTGTCGCGCTTTGCGGTCGGATGCCAGGCAGTCAAGATGTTCTCAGTGGTGCAGCTACAGAACTTTTTGAGGATTTGAGGTCCCATGCCAAATCTTTTCAGGTTCCTGTCTTCACGACTGTGTTGGTGTGTTTGGAGCATGATAAATCCTTAGTGATGTGGACACCGAGGAACATGAAGCTCTCGACCCGTTCCACTTCAGAGCGGTCAATCTGAATAGGGGTGTGTTCGGCCCTCCGTTTCCTGTAGTCGACGATCAGCTCCTTTGTCTTGCACTGAGCCAGGTCTCTGACCTCCTCTCTGTAGGCGGTCTCATTGTCATCAGTGATCAAGCCTACCACCACCGTGTCATCGGCAAACTTAATGATGGTGTTGAAGCTGTGCACAACCACGCAGTCGGGGTGAACAGGGAGTACAGGGGGGGACTAACGGGCCCCCGTGTTGAGGGTCAGAAATAGCAGAATTGGTCAGGAGCCCATAAAACAGCCGCTATACAGTCCAGAGAGAAAGAGAGAGACAGAGAAGAGAGAGACAGAGAAGAGAGAGATAGACAGAGAGACACAGAGAGACACAGAGAGACACACAGAGAGAGAGAGAGAGAGAGAGAGAGCAGAGGACTAACTATGCAGAGGACTGGGTGAACCACTGGATTAGAGGTTTAACTGGCTGCCATGAAATCCCCTTTTCCTCTCCACTCAACAAAAGGAGATAAAGGATATTGGCCACATTCTAGAAAAAAGAGAGATTCTCCTGTCATAGTGGTCTGTCTCCCTTGTTGTTGTCTCAAGTAAGATGCCTCTGACATCACATTGGTGAATGTGTTGTTTTTCTCTGTTGTGAGAGAAAGGGGGTGCGTCCCAAATGTATTTTATAGTGCAATATTTTTGATCATAGCCTAGAAAAGTGACACCGGCCTGGCATTGGAATCTGCCATTGTCTTGTCTCCAGGACAGCCGGGGGAGAACAGAGACAGAGAGGGAGACAGAAAAAGAGAGAGAGAAAGAGAGGTTGCTATGGTTACCTTCCCAGGAGATGGGAGCGCACTTGTTTATCTGTTGGCCAGTGAGCGGCTGGCGGGCTCCCGAGCAGATGTGGTGTGTGTGTGTGTGTGTGTGTGTTCTCACCACCTCCTTCTCCAGAGGAGGAACCAACCAGCCACCACTGACCTGACGCCAGCTCTACTCTCTCTGTTTTTACCACGGCAACCGCCAAACAAACACTACTGTCTACCACTGTGCTCAAAATGCCTAACACATAAACATTGACTCTACCTTGCAGACACACACATACTGTTGTGTTGAGGAAGCCTCCACCAGGGCAGATCTCAGAGGAAGAGAAACAAGGAATTCTAGGTTGTGTAATTAGCAAACCACAAACCGAGATCTACTGGAACTAACAACAGGGCACACATGCTGATAACGTAGGATGACAGACAGACAGAAAGACGCAAAACAATGAGGAGATACAGAGAGAGAGAGAGAGAGAGAGGGAGAGGGAGAGAGAGGGAGAGAGAGGGGGAGAGTGAGAGAGAGAGAGAGATCGAGCCAGAACGAGAGAGAGAGAGAGAGAGAGGGAGACAGAGAGAGACAGAGACAGAGAGAGAGAGAGAGAGAGAGAGAGATAGATACACATGGCAAGAACAGCCTTCTCTGCATTCAAAAGGAACATAAAATACGACATACCAATTAGGATCTGGCTAAAACATACTTGAATCAGTTATAGAACCCTATAGAACCCAACCATTGCCCTTTATGGTTGTGAGGTCTGGGGTCTGCTCACCAACCAAGAATTCCAAATTGAGACTCCGCATGCAGAATTATGCTAAAATATCCTCAGCGTACAACGTAAAACCCCAAATAATGTATGCAGAGCAGAATTAGGCCAATACCCGCTAATTATCAAAATCCAGAAAAGAGCTGTTAAATTCTACATCCTAAAAGGAAGCGATTCCCAAACCTTCCATAACAAAGCCATCACCTACAGAGAGGTGAACCTGGAGAAGAGTCCCCTAAGCAAGCTGGTCCTGGGGCTCTGTTCACAAATAGACCCCACAGAGCCCCAGGGCAGCAACACAATTAGACCCAACCAAATCATGACAAAACAAAAAGATAATTACTTGACACATTGGAAAGAATTAACAAAAAAACAGAGCAAACTAGAATGCTATTTGGCCCTAAACAGAAAGTACACAGTGGCAGAATACCTGACCACTGTGACTGACCCAAACTTAAGGAAAGCTTTGACTATGTACAGACTCATTGAGCATAGCCTTGCTATTGAGAAAGGCCTCCGTAGGCAGACCTGGCTCTCAAAAGAAGACAGGCTATGTGCACACTGCCCAGAAAATGAGGTGGAAACTGAGCTGCACTTCCTAACCTCCTGCCAAATGTATGACCATATTAGAGACATATTTCCCTCAGATTACACAGTCCCCCAAAGAATTTGAAAACAAATCCAATTTTGATGAACTCCCATATCTATTGGGTAAAATACCACAGTGTGCCATCAGAGCAGCAAGACTTGTGATATTTTGCTACATTTATCTTCCCTTTTGTGCTTAAACTATTTATACATAATATTACATTTGAAATGTTTTCTTTTTTAACTTTTGTGAGGGTACTGTTTACTGTTCCATTTTATTGTTTATTTCACTTTTGTTTATCATCTACTTCACTTGCTTTGGCAATGTTAACATATGTTTCCCCTGCCAATAAAGCCCTTAAATTGAATTTAATTGGAGAGAGAGAGAGAGAGAGAGAGAGAGACATAAAAAGACAGGACTATCCAAAGAGGAGCGTATTTGTGGTCACTGCACGACAGGGGAGGTAGAGACAGAGACACACTTCCTCCTTTACGATGAGAAATATTTCTCACCAAGTGAACAATTATTCACAGAAATGACTTTTCTTCTTAAACCCAGAGGAAAAACAAACCATACTTATGGCCGGAGGACTAACGGCTCCTCTTGCAGCCAAATATGCCTGAGGGACACTTAAAAATAGCATCTGCATAGTAAGCAGTAAATTACTTATTATTAGTATTATTGTTATTATTTGTATTATTGTTGTGATTATTATTCCAAACAGTAGTGGTACGTGTAGTAGGGGTGATGGTAATGGTAGTAGTTTAATGGTGGTAGTAGTAGTAACAATTATGGTAGTTGTTGAACCTATGCAGTGGTGAGGATGACAGTTAGTTCTAACTTAGCTATAGTTTTAGTAGGTAGAGATATAAATACTACTAGTGGTAATGGTAGTAGTAGGGATATCAGAGGTAGAAATACTACTAGTGGTAATGGTAGTAGTAGGGATATCAGAGGTAGAAATACTACTAGTGGTAATGGTAGTAGTAGGGATATCAGAGGTAGAAATACTACTAGTGGTAATGGTAGTAGTAGGGATATCAGAGGTAGAAATACTACTAGTGGTAATGGTAGTAGTAGGGATATCAGAGGTAGAAATACTACTAGTGGTAATGGTAGTAGTAGGGATATCAGAGGTAGAAATACTACTAGTGGTAATGGTAGTAGTAGGGATATCAGAGATAGAAATACTACTAGTGGTAATGGTAGTAGTAGGGATATCAGAGGTAGAAATACTACTAGTGGTAATGGTAGTAGTAGGGATATCAGAGATAGAAATACTACTAGTGGTAATGGTAGTAGTAGGGATATCAGAGATAGAAATACTACTAGTGGTAATGGTAGTAGTAGGGATATCAGAGGTAGAAATACTACTAGTGGTAATGGTAGTAGTAGGGATATCAGAGGTAGAAATACTACTAGTGGTAATGGTAGTAGTAGGGATATCAGAGATAGAAATACTACTAGTGGTAATGGTAGTAATAGGGATAGTTGTAGTATTAGTGTTAATAATAGTGGTGGTAGAATTCATATTAGTAGTAATAATAGTAGCATGTTAATTTTCCTGTTTCGCTTTTTATTGTTCATATTATTTACTATATTTCTACTGTTGACTGTTCCCATTTTGTTGCTGTTATTTGTATTATTTATTTATTTATTTGTATTATTACTTCCTACCATTTTATATCATTTTTCTTCATTATTTTACTACAATGTATATTGTATACATTGATGCTTTGGCAATATTGATGCAATGTTTTTCAAGCCAATAAAGCAGCTTGAATTTGAGAGGGAGAGAGATGACTGTAGTCGGCTCCTGCTGCCATGGCGTGTAGGGCTGTGGGCGATGGACTGGAGACGGTATATGTCAGGTGTCACAGTGTGTAAGTCTCTGAGTTGACCAAGAACCCCCCATATACACACACTCACACCAGCACAGATCCACACAGAGCACAGAGCCCTCTCATAGCACGCCCCACCCAGGGATATGCTTGCTCTGGTCTGGTCTGTTCTCTGCTCCAGGACTGGACACTGGCCTGAGATGTCATTCTGATGACAAGGATCTGGATGTAGAGGTTGACCTGTGAAAAATATGCTTCTCATTGGTTGTTATTGCTTCTTATTGGTCCTTATTGGTCCTTATTGGTTCTTATTGCTTTTTATTGCTTCTTATTGGTCCTTATTGCTTCTTATTGGTCCTTATTGGTCCTTATTGGTCCTTATTGGTCCTTATTGCTTCTTATTGGTCCTTATTGGTCCTTATTGGTCTTTATTGCTTCTTATTGGTCCTTATTGCTTCTTATTGGTCCTTATTGGTTCTTATTGGTTCTTATTGGTTCTTATTGCTTCTTATTCCTTCGTATTCCTTCTTATTGGTCCTTATTGGTCCTTATTGGTTCTTATTGGTCCTTATTGGTCCTTATTGGTCCTTATTGGTTCTTATTGGTCCTTATTGGTCCTTATTGGTTCTTATTGGTTCTTATTGGTCCTTATTGGTTCTTATTGGTCCTTATTGGTTCTTATTGGTCAGTTTGGTTTGGAGAATGGTGTGTGGGTTTGATTCCTGCACAAGTCAGATATACTGACTATATTAAGTGTTATCCACTAAGTCCATTTGGATAGAAAAGTCTGTTAAATGACCAGAACATATTATTGAACATTCAGGTCACTACAGAGGGTTTGTAACATTTCTTCTTCTCAGATAATTCCATCATAATGTCTACATCCCTAATGGCACCCTATACCCTACATAGTGCACTACTTTTGAGCAGGGCCCATAGGGAATATGGTGCCATTTGAGAAACAATATATACATGTGCTGTTGATATCACCTAATTACCTGGCTGATAAACTAAATAGACCACTCTGTACTTGTTAACACTGTAACATAGACTGTGATGAATTACCTGTGTCGGAAGCTAGGTGAGGGAGGACGATGTGTGTTCCTGTTTCTGTTCCTGTTTTAAACTGGGAGGAGAGTTAGAGTACACCCTCAGAGTCACCCTCCTAAAAATAACAGAAGGGTCGTCCCTCAGGACCCCACTGAGCCGTCCTGCTCGCAGCCTGATCCTTAGTGCCCTATTTCACAGGCCCTCTCTCTTGGTCTCATTATCTCTCTCTCTCTCTCTCTCTCTCTCTCTCTCTCTCTCTCTCTCTCTCTCTCTCTCTCTCTCTCTCTCAGCTGCTTTAATAAGTAGCCTACTGCCTACTCTCCTATGTGCCTTACAGGGATTTGTGCTGATCCGTAGACACACACAGCCAGGGAGGGTGTAGTGATGAACAGAGAGAGGGAGGGAGGTGCAGAGACGGAGGGAGGTGTTTTAGCCTGCATAGAAGCGAGGGAGGGAGACGGGGGAGGGAGCCTGCATGTGAAAAGGGAGCGAGGGAGTAGAGAAGAGAAGAGAAGAGAAGAGAAGAGAAGAGAAGAGAAGAGAAGAGAAGAGAAGAGAAGAGAAGAAGGGAGTGAGGGGGAGATGAGAGGAAAGGAAAAGAGAAGGGGGAGGGAGGGAGGCGAAAAGAGGAGATGAGAAGAGGGGTGGAAGAGAGATCAGAAGTGTTTAGGATGGGTGGTAATGACGAGAGGAGAGGTGGAGCAAGGGAGGGAGGGAGGGAGGGAGGGAGGGAGGGAGTGATGTGCCCAGGCAGAGTGTGCCATGCTGTCCATGTTGGCATGGTCTCTATCAGGCAGTCTCAGGCCTGGGCTAACCATACAACACTGAGGGAAATGCATCAGATATTACACGCCCACACACACACACTCACACATACAAAGTACACACACAGACAGACACACAGAGACACACACATGAACACACATAAACACACTTTCTCTCACAAACACACAAACAGAGAGAGACACACAAACTCAGCCAGACGGCTACACTCAGACACACTCAGACAACGGCACGTGTCACCCCCCCACACACACACACACACATTCAGACACAGCAACACACACTGCCCCTTTCCTCATCACTCTCTATCACACACAGACAAACACTGTGGGGCTGGCTGTGTGTGTGTGTGTGTGTGTGTGTGTGTGTGTGTGTGTGTGTGTGTGTGTGTGTGTGTGTGTGTGTGTGTGTGTGTGTGTGTGTGTGTGTGTGTGTGTGTGTGTGTGTGTGTGTGTGTGTGTGTGTGTGTGTGTGTGTGTGTGTCACTGATCATGCTAGCGGTGCCAGAGCACTTAGAGCAGAGCAGATGAGGGATGAAGTCCCAGTGCTGAAACTGCTGTTGCTAATAACAAGCAGACGTCTGACTGGCTGGTTGGAGCTGGAGGTGAGACAGACAGACAGACAGACAGACAGACAGACAGACAGACAGACAGACAGACAGACAGACAGACAGACAGACAGACAGACAGACAGACAGACAGACAGACAGACAGACAGACAGACAGACAGACAGACAGACAGACAGACAGACAGACAGACAGACAGACAGACAGACAGACAGACAGACAGACAGACAGACAGACAGACAGACAGACAGACAGCTTGCTGCAGGATGCTCCTCCTCCTTCCATCCTCTTCTGCATCCTTCTGTCCCTCGGCCATTGCTGTATCTCTCCATCCCTCCCTCAGTCCTCTATCTCTCCATCCCTCAGTCTTTATCTTTCATCTTTCACTCCCTCTACTGAATCCCTGTCCATTCATCTCTCCATCCCTCCCTCTGTACCGAATTCTCTCGTCTTCTCTTCTTTCATCCAGCCCCCTTATCCCTCACTCCATCTCACCCACCCCCACACCCCTGCCCCTTTCTGTCACTCTCTCAAATCTCTCCCCCTTTCACACCCCCATCTCTACCCCACACTCTCTCACCTCTCCCCCTCTCCTCCACACAGGAGATGGCTCCCACACATGATTACACACCCCTCCAGAGTGTGCTGTGTGTGTGTGTGTGTGTGTGTGTGTGTGTGTGTGTGTGTGTGTGTGTGTGTGTGTGTGTGTGTGTGTGTGTGTGTGTGTGTGTGTGTGTGTGTGTGTCCAGCGGTGGGAGGGTAGAGGTTGTTATTCCCAGTGTGGTGCAGGACCCTTTCAGATGGACTGAGAGATCAAAGACAAATGGACAGAGGGAGGAAGGGCCACATCCATCTCTCCTTTCTTCTCTTCTCTTCTCCTCCCTCTATTTCTATCTCTCAATCTCTCCTTTCTTCTCTTCTCCTCCCTCTATTTCTATCTCTCAATCTCTCCTTTCAAAGATATCTCTCTTCCACAGTATTCCAATGTCTGTGCTGTGTCCACAGAGTTGTGTGCTTTGTACAGAACATGTTAGAGACATGCGTGTCACAACCTCTGAGTGTGTTAATATGCATGTAGGTTTGTGTGTGTATCTCTCTAGTGTGTGTGTGTGTGGGGCGTAGGGGTGCCCTGTACTTCCTGGAGGTGTAGTGTAGAGTAGAATAGTGTAGAGCAGAATAGAGTAGAACAGAGTAGAGTAGAATAGAGTGAACTAGAGCTGTAGCCCGGCCGCCCTGCAGGGGAGAATGGAGGCTTCACAGCCAATCAATGCCATTCAACTGAGGGGTTGCAGTGGAGTGCAATTCAGCCATGGCAACAACAACGCCATGGCAACAATACTGCCACAGCAACAACACCAACATGGCAACAATGCCATGGCAACAATGCAGCCATGGCAACAACAACACCATGGCAACAACACCACCATAGCAACAACACTGCCACGGCAACACAGACCAGACCAGCTGCAGGGGTTGGGGGAGTGACGGAAGCAACCTTTTCCTCTGTCATCTGTCCTCTGTCCTCCCTCCTCTGTCCTCTGTTCTCTGTCCTCTGTCCTCTGTCCTCTGACCTCTGACCTCTGTTCTCTGTTCTCTGTCCTCTGTCCTCTGTCCTCTGTCCTCTGACCTCTGTTCTCTGTTCTCTGTCCTCTGTCCTCTGACCTCTGACCTCTGACCTCTGTTCTCTGTCCTCTGTCATCTGTCCTCTGTTCTCTGTCCTCCCTCCTCTGTCCTCTGTCCTCTGACCTCTGACCTCGGTTCTCTGTTCTCTGTCCTCTGTTCTCTGTCCTCTGTCCTCTGTCCTCTGTCCTCCCTCCTCTGTCTTCTGTTCTCTGTCCTCTGTCCTCTGACCTCTGTCCTCTGTCCTCTGTCCTCTGTCCTCTGTCCTCTGTTCTCTGTCCTCTGTCCTCTGTCCTCTGTCCTCTGTCCTCTGTCCTCTGTCCTCTGTCCTCGGTCCTCGGTCCTCTGTCCTCTGTCCTCTGACCTCTGTCCTCTGTCCTCTGTCCTCTGTCCTCTGTTCTCTGTCCTCTGTCCTCTGTCCTCTGTCCTCTGTCCTCTGTCCTCTGTTCTCTGTCCTCTGTTCTCTGTCCTCTGTCCACTGACCTCTGTTCCCTGTCCTCTCTCCTCTATCCTCTCTCCTCTGTCCTCTGTCCTCTGTCCTCTGTCCTCCCTCCCTTGTCCTCTGTCCTCTGTCCTCGCTCCCCTGTCCTCTGTTCTCTACTCCCTCCTCTGTCCTCTGTCCTTTCGCCCTTGTCCTTTATCCTCTCTCCTCTGTCCTCTGTCCTCTGTCCTCTGTCCTCTGTCCTCTGTCCTCCCTCCCTTGTCCTCTGTCCTCTGTCCTCGCTCCCTTGTCCTCTGTCCTCTCTCCTCCTCTTTCCTCTGTCCTCTCTGCTCTGTTCTCTGTCCTCTGTCCTCCCTCCTCTCTCTTTCTCCTCTCTCCTCTGTCCTCTGTCTTCTCTCTCAACTCTCCTCTCTCTCTGTCCTCTCTCGTCTCTCTCTGACCTCTGTCTCTCTGACCTTCTGTCCTCTCTCCTCTCTCGCTCATCTCTCTCTCTACGCTCTCCTCTCTCCTCTTTCCTCTCTCCTCTCTACTCTCTCCTCTCTCCTCTGTCCTCCCTCTCTCTCTTCTCTCGTCTCTCTCTCTCCTCTGTCCTCTCTCCTCTCTCCACTGTTTTCTCCCTCTGTCCTCTCTCCTCTGTCCTCTCTCCTCTGTCCTCTCTCCTCTCTCCTCTGTCCTCTCTCCTCTGTCCTCCCTCTCTCTCTTCTCTCATCTCTCTCTTTCCTCTGTCCTCTCTCCTCTGTCCTCTCTCTCATCACCTCCTCTTTTCTTTCCTTTCAGAGTGAGGCAGAGAGTAGATGGTAATAGGGCCTTCACAGGATCTCTCTGAGGTGTGAACCGAAGGGAGAGAACAGAGAGAAAGAGAGGGCAGAGAGAGAGAAAGATAGAACGGGGGAGGGGGAGAGAGAAAAGCTGTGAAAGGGCCTTCTCTTCCTTTTCATCAGTAAATGTCTGCATATCTCCTCTTCTCTCTTCCCCTCATCTCCTCTCCCCTCCTCTCTTCAAATCCCCTTTTCTCTTCCCCTCATATGTATGCAAATCAGGCATCCTATGCAAATGAGCCTGGTTGGGAGAGGAAGGGCTGAGAATGAAGAAGGGGTGAGAACGAGGGGAAAGGGGAGAGGGAGAGAAGACAGGGAGGTGAGAGAGACAGGGAGGAGAGGAATGGGAAGATAGGAAGGGGAAGAGAGGAAGGGGAGGAGAGGAATGTAGGAGAGGAGAGGAAGGGGAAGAGAGGAAGAGGAGGAGAGGACGGTAGGAGAGGAGAGAAAGGGGGAGGAGGTGGAGGTAAGATGAGCTGAGATGAGAGAGGGGGAGGTACCCACTGTCAATCATTGACTCAGACTGCTTCTGGTTTCCACACACACACACACACACACACACACACACACACACACTAACCCTGATGTGAGCCCACACTGTTTCTCTCTGCACTCCTCTCGTCGTCCCATCCTCCCACCTGTCTGAATGAGGCTGAGGTCGGTGGTTGTGGATGCTTGGTTACTCCTGCACTGCATGTCATTTACAGTGACGTCCTTCCCTTTACCCTTCCCTCTCCTTCAACTTATCTGAGATGACTAGCTCTTCCTGTCCGCCATTTTGCTTTCAACCATCCTGTGGGGTCAAGGAAGGAAATGCAGCCCCGTTCCACGGATACGAGACGGATAAAAGCATCAGCCTCACTGTCATGGTAGTCACTGCTACCATGGTTACAGTCGTTGTCTGTGCTGGGCATTGGGTAGCACTGGCGAGATATATGTGTGTGTGTGTGTGTGTGTGTGTGTGTGTGTGTGTGTGTGTGTGTGTGTGTGTGTGTGTGTGTGTGTGTGTGTGTGTGTGTGTGTGTGTGTGTGTGTGTGTGTGTGTGTGTGTGTGTGTGTGTGTGTGTGTGTGTATGCCTCCCTCTCCAACACGGCTGTTTGGGCCTTCTGCTAAGGGACTCAGAGAGGCAACACCATCATTCACTTTCACGCTTCACTGAAAGTGTGGGTGTGTTTTTGTCTAAACACAAACACACACAGGCATGCACACACACACACACACACACACACACACACACACACACACACACACACACACACACACACACACACACACACACGCTCCCCATCACGTGCAGCAGATACTGATCTATCCTTTCTAGAGACAGATGGATTTAATGTAGGAGTGTGTGTTTGGGGGGGGTAGATCAGCTTTAATACTGCAGATAGATTGTGGGTTCTGTCAATGTAGTTATCTGCATCCTTTCCAATCCCCCACATATATTTTTTTGTAAATATATTATTTTAAATATAGATATTTTCCCCCTAACCCTACCACCCCTCCCCTAATTGGAGTAAACAAATGAATAATATTTTTCTTCTTTACTATTTTAACCTTACACCCCCCCGGTGCCATATATTTTTCTACTGTGCTGAATGTTTGCTTATGTGTGTTTCTAGAAAGATCAGATGAAACTGTGGGATCTTAATTTGATCACCCTGTTGCAGCAGAATGAATACCTAAACGTATGAGTGAGAGCTTGTTGGTGCCCTGACACACACACACACACCACTGCCACTGCCAGCATCTCACAGAAAAGGAGCTTAATGCCAGGAGATGTTACCTGCTTAGGCGTGTACACGCTTTAATGGATTGTATTTGTGCTGCTTCTGTGACACTAGATAATCATAATGTATGTAGGTATTCCCAGAAAGCACATGACAGCCGTGGAGGCTCGGGAGGTGTGTGAGGGTTAGCTTCAAGTTAGCGTTGGTGGTTCATGAAGGACCATCGACCAATGGACTGGTGCCACAGCTAAACCACACTTAAAATGGTGTGAGCACATCATTCAGTCTGGTTTAACCAGGCTATAGCTCCGCACCAGAGTACAACAGCACTATAGACTGAAAACAAGAACTACTAAGATTGCACATGCTAGCCTGGGTAGTGTTCAGTAAGGAAAACCGTAGCAATACATTTCACAACAAATAACGAAAAGCTGTGTTCTTATTGGACCAGTCCAGGTATTGCTGCTCCGTTTCACTCCTTTTAAAAATGTTTTCTCCCTTCTGAACAAAACCCTGCAGCCAGATCTTAATTGTTAGTGAACAACTTCCAATTTCAGCCACCGTTGCTCATGTGGTATAACGAGATCAAGAAGGTATAGGGGGCTCAAACACAATCCAAGTTCATCACTGTTATACCGTGTAGCTCAGAAGACTAGTGACATTTGACATAACTGCAGGCAACAGACTTATTCTCTCTCTCTTTCTCTCTCTCTCTCTCTCTCTCTCCCTCAATTTTAATTCAATTCAATTGAAGGGCTTTATTGGCATGGGAAACATATATTTACATTGCCAAAGCAAATGAAATAGATAATAAACAAGGGTGGGGGGAAACAGTAAACATAACACTGACAAAAGTTCCAAAATAATAAAGACATTTCAAATGTCATATTATGTCTATTTACAGTGTTGTGACGATGTGCAAATAGTTACAATTCAAAAGGGAAAATAAATAAACATAAATATGGGTTGTATTTACAATGGTGTTTGTTCTTCACTGGTTGTCCTTTTCTTGAGGCAACAGGTCACATGTCTTGCTGCTGTGATTGCACACTGTGGTATTTTACCCAATAGATATGGGAGTTCATCAAAATTGGATTTGTTTTCAAATTCTTTGTGGATCTGTGTAATCTGAGGGAAATAGGTGTCTCTAATATGGTCATACATTTGGCAGGAGGTTTGGAAGTACAGCTCAGTTTGCACCTTATTTTGTGGGCAGTGTGCACATAGCCTGTTTTCTCTTGAGAGCCAGGTCTACATTTGGCGGCCTTTCTCAATCTCTCTCTCTCTCTCTCTCTCTCTCTCTCTCTCTCTCTCTCTCTCTCTTTCTCTGTCTCTCTCTTTTTCTCTCTCTCTCTCGTTCGCTTGCTTTCCCTCATTCAGACAGGCAGGTAGTGTCGAGACAGCAGCCTTAGGGAGCATTAGGCCCCAGAGCTGATATCCCAGGCACACACTCACATTCTCTCTCACACACACACCGACACACACTAAGTGTGTTCCCAGTGAATTCTTGTAGGAAGGGCTTGCATAAGCCTCAGCTCATCCAATGCCCCTGTACCCCTACCTAATCAGTCAAACATGCACAAATGGGCGCTGCACCCCCTTGCCAGCCCCCCACACTCCTAAACACCTGACCAGGTGCCCAGCCAGACATGCTACCCACATCCCTCAACCCACTGTCCAGTCCTGAGAAATCACACATAGGAACATCTCCTCGCCACCCCCCACCCACACCAACCCTCAAATCCTTGACTCACCCACACCAACCCTTCTAGTCAGGGATGACAGGGACATCCCCCAACACCCACCCTTCTAGTCTGCAGTTAGATGTAGACACACCCCCTTACCTTGTTGACAAGGACATGGCTGGAGATCACTCTGTCATGCTGATTGAGTTCGAATAACAGTCTGGAAGCTTCAAAAGGAGGGTGGTGCTTGGAATCATTGTTCTTCCTCTGTCAATCATGGTAACCTGCAAGGAAACACGTGCCGTCATCATCCCCCAACACCCACCCTTCTACTCAGGGATGACAGGGACATCCCCCAACACCCACCCTTCTAGTCAGGGATGACAGGGACATCCCCCAACACCCACCCTTCTAGTCAGGGATGACAGGGACATCCCATGCACCTCAGCCACACTCAAGGTCCTAAACGATATCGTAACCGCCATCGATAACAAACAATACTGTGCTGCCGTATTCATTGACCTGGCCAAAGCTTTCGACTCTGTCAATCACCACATCCTCATCGGCAGGCTCAATAGCCTTGGTTTCTCTAATGATTGCCTAGCCTGGTTCACCAACTACTTCTCTGATAGAGTTCAGTGTGTCAAATCGGAGGGCCTGTTGTCCGGACCTCTGGCAGTCTCTATGGGGGTGCCACAGGGTTCAATTCTTGGGCCAACTCTTTTCTCTGTATACATCAATGATGTCGCTCTTGCTGCTGGTGAGTCTCTGATCCACCTCTACGCAGACGACACCATTCTGTATACTTCTGGCCCTTCTTTGGACACTGTGTTAACAACCCTCCAGACGAGCTTCAATGCCATACAACTCTCCTTCCGTGGCCTCCAACTGCTCCTAACTACAAGTAAAACGAAATGCATGCTCTTCAACCGATCGCTGCCTGCACCTGCCCGCCTGTCCTGCATCACTACTCTGGACGGTTCTGACTTAGAATATGTGGACAACTACAAATATCTAGGTGTCTGGCTAGACTGTAAACTCTCCTTCCAGACTCACATCAAACATCTCCAATCCAACACCCACCCCTCTAGTCAGGGATGACAGGAACATCCCCCAACACCCACCCCTCTACTCAGGGATGACAGGCACATCCCCCAACACCCACCCCTCTAGTCAGGGATGACAGGCACATCCCCCAACACCCACCCCTCTACTCAGGGATGACAGGCACATCCCCCAACACCCACCCCTCTACTCAGGGATGACAGGCACATCCCCCAACACCCAACCCTCTACTCAGGGATGACAGGCACATCCCCCAACACCCACCCTTCTAGTCAGGGATGACAGGGACATCCCCCAACACCCACCCTTCTAGTCAGGGATGACAGGGACATCCCCCAACACCCACCCTTCTACTCAGGGATGACAGGGACATCCCCCAACACCCACCCTTCTAGTCAGGGATGACAGGGACATCCCCCAACACCCAACCCTCTACTCAGGGATGACAGCCACATCCCCCAACACCCACCCCTCTAGTCAGGGATGACAGGGACATCCCCCAACACCCACCCCTCTAGTCAGGGATGACAGGCACATCCCCCAACACCCACCCTTCTAGTCAGGGATGACAGGCACATCCCCCAACACCCACCCCTCTACTCAGGGATGACAGGCACATCCCCCAACACCCACCCCTCTAGTCAGGGATGACAGGCACATCCCCCAACACCCACCCCTCTACTCAGGGATGACAGGGACATCCCCCAACACCCAACCCTCTAGTCAGGGATGACAGGCACATCCCCCAATACCCACCCTTCTAGTCAGGGATGACAGGCACATACACACACAAACACCTTGATGCTCCATGCCCCCACTCTAGCTGACTCTGAACCACACA
Organism: Salmo salar; assembly: GCF_905237065.1. Taxonomy (NCBI): domain Eukaryota; kingdom Metazoa; phylum Chordata; class Actinopteri; order Salmoniformes; family Salmonidae; genus Salmo; species Salmo salar. The sequence continues at coordinate 21,515,268 of NC_059447.1, read as the reverse complement.
CCACCTAACCTACTAGAGGTCATGAAGACACACCTCCTAACCCACTAGAGGTCATGAACACACCTCCTAACCTACTAGAGGTCATGAAGACACCACCTAACCTACTAGAGGTCATGAAGACACCACCTAACCTTGGAAATTCTGCAGTTAGATGTAGACACACCCCCTTGCCTTGGACATTCTGCAGTTAGATGTAGACACACCCCCTTACCTTGTTGACAAGGACATGGCTGGAGATCACTCTGTCATGCTGATTGAGTTCGAATAACAGTCTGGAAGCTTCAAAAGGAGGGTGGTGCTTGGAATCATTGTTCTTCCTCTGTCAATCATGGTAACCTGCAAGGAAACACACGCTGTCATCATTGCTTTGCATAAAAAGGGCTTCACAGGCAAGGATATTGCTGCCAGTAAGATTGCACCTAAATCAACCATTTATCGGATCATCAAGAACTTCAAGGAAAGCAGTTCAATTGTTGTGAAGAAGGCTTCAGGGTGCCCAAGAAAGTCCAGCAAGCGCCAGGACCGTCTCCTAAAGTTGATTCAGCTGCGGGATCGGGGCTCCACTAGTACAGAGCTTGCTCAGGAATGGCAGCAGGCAGGTGTGAGTGCATCTGCACGCACAGTGAGGCGAAGAATTTTGGAGGATTCTCAACTTCTCCCAACCATCCAGGAACAGTTTGGTGACGAACAATGCCTTTTCCAGCATGATGGAGCACCTTGCCATAAGGCAAAAGTGATAACTAAGTGGCTCGGGGAACAAAACATCAATATTTTGGGTCCATGGCCAGGAAACTCCCCAGACCTTAATCCCATTGAGAACTTGTGGTCAATCCTCAAGAGGCAGGTGGACAAACAACAAGCCACAAATTCTGACAAACTCCAAGCATTGATTATGCAAGAATGGGCTGCCATCAGTCAGGATGTGGCCCAGAAGTTAATTGACAGCATGCCAGGGCGGATTGCAGAGGTCTTGAAAAAGAAGGGTCAACACTGCAAATATTGACTCTTTGCAAAACGTCATGTAATTGTCAATAAAAGCCTTTGAAATGCTTGTAATTATACTTCAGTATTCCATAGTAACATCTGACAAAAATATCTGAAGACACTGAAGCAGCAAACTTTGTGAAAATTAATAGTTGTGCCATTCTCTAAACTTTTGGCCATGACTGTAGACACACCCCCTTACCTTGGCCAGTCTACAGTTAGATGTAGACACACCCCTTACCTTGGCCAGTCTACAGTTAGATGTAGACACACCCCCTTACCTTGGCCAGTCTACAGTTAGATGTAGACACACCCCCTTACCTTGGACATTCTGCAGTTAGATGTAGACACACCCCCTTACCTTGGACATTCTGCAGTTAGATGTAGACACACCCCCTTACCTTGGCCAGTCTACAGTTAGATGTAGACTCACCTCCATTGTGTAACACTGTAAGAAAACAACATTTAGATCAAAACAAACACAGCAATGTCCAACTTCTATGAAGACCAATGCAGACCAGGGTATAATAGTTCTGCTCTTGTCTTGTCGCCACATCAGAGGCACTATAAAGGAGGTAGTAACTACAGTATCATTGCTCTGTGTACATCAATGAAATCCTTCCCCTGGTTGTATTTGTGTATAATGTTCCTAACTTTCCTTCCGCACATTATATTGTTGTTGTCTGTCCTCACTGGTCACAGCTAGCTGACGTCACAGAGGAATGGAAACATACAGCCTCTTTCACTCTGTGTGACACGGACACGCTCTCTCCATGACTCACCTTCATAGTCTGGCCAGACACACACACATTAACATACACACACACACACACACACACACACACACACACACACACACACACACACACACACACACACACACACACACACACACACACACACACACACACACACACACACTGGACACTGGACACTGGACACTGGAGACAGAGTGATTAAAGGTGATTATCATTAGATCTGCTTGATTAGTCACATCACACACACGCAGCACACAAGCACACATATTTCTGTGGATACGCCCTCCATCCTCTGCATGGTACAAAATGGCTGAAAGTGTTGTCCTAGAACAGGCTGTGTGTGTGAGGTGGGAAACAGGCCAAGCAGAGGAGAGGGATGTGCAGGGATCTGTGTGTGTGTGTGTGTGTGTGCGTGTGCGTGTGCGTGTGCGTGCGTGCGTGTGTGTGTGCTTACAACCAGGTGAGGAGGACGTTCACTAGCTGAGACAGAGGCTTCAGCTGACTGATCCATTTACACACAGCCACAACTGCTCCTGGGTCCTCTACACACAGAAAGGCTGATTAGAGAGACGGAAAGAGAGAGAGAGAGTGAGAGGCTGGAGGAGAGAAGAGGAGACGTTCTTCCTGCCAGGAGAGTGTGACCTTCAATCCACCCCCATACCTCTATCCTTCTGTCCATATCCACCCCCCCCATCCCTCTATCCTTCTGTCCATATCCACCCCCCCATCCCTCTATCCTTCTATCCATATCCACCCCATCCCTCTATCCTTCTATCCATATCCGCCCCATCCCTCTATCCTTCTATCCATATCCACCCCATCCCTCTATCCTTCTATCCATATCCACCCCATCCCTCTATCCTTCTGTCCATATCCACCCCCATCCCTCTATCCTTCTATCCATATCCACCCCATCCCTCTATCCTTCTATCCATATCCACCCCCATCCCTCTATTCTTCTGTCCATATCCACCCCCATCCCTCTATCCTTCTATCCATATCCACCCCATCCCTCTATCCTTCTGTCCATATCCACCCCCCATCCCTCTATCCTTCTATCCATATCCACCCCATCCCTCTATCCTTCTGTCCATATCCACCCCCATCCCTCTATTCTTCTGTCCATATCCACCCCATCCCTCTATCCTTCTGTCCATATCCACCCCCATCCCTCTATTCTTCTGTCCATATCCACCCCCCCATCCCTCTATTATTCTGTCCATATCCACCCCCATCCCTCTATCCTTCTGTCCCCATCCCTCTATCCTTCTGTCCATATCCTCTCCTCTATCCAGGGAGGCTACAGTTGATTGCATGGCAGGTCATTTGTGCACTATTGGAGATTAAAGTTGAATTAGGTAGAGCAGAGTTATGTGGGCCTTAGTGGAGTGGAATAAGGAGAGAGGGGGGGGCAGCGAGGGAGATGGTGAGAGAAGAAGAGAAAGAGGGAGATGGAGAGGGAGGGAGATAAGAGAGCGAGGGAGAGAGGGATTCAATTCCTCTTTTCATCAACAAAGAACAAAGACTAGCGACTCCCCCTCCCCTCTGCCAGGCTTGGCAGAGTTCCACGGCCACATTCCCACTCAGCCATCCCTGTCCACACAACACACACACACACACACACACACACACACACACACACACACACACACACAATGCCACACTGCACCACATGGAGTCTGGAAACTGCAGACAGATGAGCAGAAGGAGGGAGAGAAAGAGAGAAGGAGAGAAGGAGAGAAAGAGAGAGAGATAGAGAGGGAGAGAAGGAAGAAAAGGAAGAAGAATTAAAGAGTGCACAGCATCCTTTTATCTTCCTCTTCCTCTCCCAGAGTGATAAACTCCCTGAGCATCACAGAAACAGCAGTGGTGTCACCTGACAGGTCCTACAGCAGCTCCACCTGACACTCAGCCTTATGGTCTATCTCTCTCCCCTCTCCTCCTTTCTCTCTTGTGCTTTCCCTCGTCTCAGATACAGTGTTTTGTTCTCTCTTCTCCTTTTTATTTCCCTTTTGTCTGTCTATCCTGTTTTCTGTTCCTCTCTCTCCTTCCTTCCATCTTTCCCACCATCTGAGAGCCCTCATCTCTCCCGTTCTACTTTTCATCTCTCCATCTATCTATTTCTGTCCCTCTTTCCCTCTATTTCTCCTTCTTTCCCTCCATCTCAGCCCAATGATCTCTCCTCTCCTCTCTTCCTGTCTATCCATTCTTATCTCTTCCTCTTACTCTGTCCATCTATTTCACTTTCTGTCCCCCCCCCAATGCAGGATGGCAGGTGCTTTGTAGGGTTTCGCTGTTGTGAAGGCAAGCTTTAATGTTAGCTTTAGTGTTAGCTTTAGAGTCAGTGTTAGCTTTAGTGTTAGCTTTAGAGTCAGTGTTAGCTTTAGTGTCAGTGATAGTGTTAGCTTTAGTGTCAGTGTTAGCGTTGGCTTTAGTGTTAGCGTTAGCTTTAGTGTTAGTGCTAGTGGTAGCGTTGGCCTATAGTTGGATCCTTCCACCCAGAGCCCAAGAGAGGGTAAGCTCTGACTGGTCCTGGTAGGGTCTAATAGCATTTTGTGCTTACATACAGTGGTGATACACATGTATGTGTACGCCACACATACACACACATAAACACACACACACACACACATACACACATGCATAGACACAAACATACACACACATATCCTCCCAGCGTGGTTCAAGTAGAGCCAAACAGGGTCTGAATGGGGTTGGTAGTGATAATGCCACTGAGCCCTGCTACCTGTGTCACTTTAATTTCACTAGGTGAAGTAGCTGGAAGAAATTGATACCAGAACTGCCTCTGTCGTCTCCTCTCCTCCGCTTCTTCTCTCCTGTCTCCCTGTATCTCCTTCATTCTCTCTCTCTCCCCATCTTCCCCATCCTCCTTCCCTTCATTTCCCCCTCTCTGCATCCGCCCTCTCTTCGGCGTCTCTCCCTTCCCCCTCTCTCCCATCCTCTCCCTCTCTCCTCACCGATCCTGCTCTCCTTTCCCCTCTCTCCCACCATCTCCCTCTCTCCTCACCAACCCTGCTCTCCCTTCCCCCTCTCTCCCACCATCTCCCTCTCTCCTCACCGACCCTGCTCTCCCTTCCCCCTCTCTACCATCCTCTCCCTCTCTCCTCACCTTCCCTGCTCTAATTTCATATATACTATCAGTGTATTAATGACTGAAAAAGCTTTTAGTGTCAGCCAGTCTGAGCCTGTGTCCAAAATGGCACCCTATTCCCTACATATGGGTCCTGGTCAAAAGTAGTGCACTATATAGGGTCTCATTTGGGACGCATCATGGGTACGGATGGCTTTCCATGTGCCAAATACCCCTGTCTGTTCCTGAGGTAACAGTGGTGCTGTTGATAAGCAGGGAGAGAGCCGAGATGGCATGAATAGAACGAATGAGAGAGAGAGAGAGGGAGAGGGGGGAAGAGGGAGAGAGAGGGGATAGAAGGGAGCGAGAGAGAGAGAGAGAGAGAGAGAGAGAGAGAGATCAGGATATCAAGGGCACCTTCTGGGAAGAGCCTGGAGTCACTGCTGTCTAGAAAAACACCAGAATATATTGATGCTCCAGTATGGACAAACCCAGTTCAGCCCTACAGGGGCTCACAGACACATATACAGTATGCAAAGTCACACACCTGCACACAGGCATGCTCACATACCAGCCAGGTCCCCCGTGATACAAGTCAGTATTCAACGTCCATCCATGTCTGAGGACGTCAGGAGATGACGTGGAAACTGGCCACCAGGGGCAGCAGTGAGCTCTGTTCCCTTCAAGTAGGTTTCAGTTTTGCTGGTCCCAAAGGTTGCACGTCCAGCAACAGAAAGTCATTTTTTATATTTTTGTTTCAAGCCTATCTTAAACCTTAACCCTTACCTTAACCATTCAGAGTTAATGCCTAACCATAAGATTTCGGAGTTAATGTCTAAACTTAACCTTAAACACTTTGAAATTTGACATTTTGAACAACTTCAAAATGTGACGTTTGAGAAACATGGATTAGCGTCTAATTCTGCTGTGAGACTGAGAGCTTGTTGCACACACACATAATCATACAGATACACACTTACATGTATACTCACCAGCAAAAGGCACTCATTGAAACATAAAGTACAACGCATGTACACACATATACACACTTGCACACACACACACACACACACACACACACACACACACACACACACACACACACACACACACACACACACACACACACACACACACACACACACACACATTGATACACACACAAACCTTCAGTTAAAGCAATGTATGAGTTTCACATGCTATTGTCCTCACCCTCTCTCTCTAACTGGGTGACAGTATAAAGCCCTGTATCGTCCCATCCCTTCTCCCTCTCCGCCCCATTTCTCTCTCTCCTTCTCTATTTTATCATTCTCTCTCTTCTTCCTCTCTCTCTCTCTAGAGCAGAGTGATGCAACCTTGAACTACACACATACACACACACACAGACACACAGGCACAACCACACACACAGACAAACAGACACAGACACAAAGACACACACACACTGCTTTAGACCCAGTTCAGAGAGACTGAGAGCCTGAGCTCCTGAATAATGCTGTCACACACTTCCAGACTGGACCAAGGCAAGCTCTTAGGCCTGGTTTGTGTGTGTGTGTGTGTGTGTGTGTGTGTGTGTGTGTGTGTGTGTGTGTGTGTGTGTGTGTGTGTGTGTGTGCGCGTGTGTGCGTGTGTGTGCGTGTGTGTGTGTGTGTGTGTGTTCTGATTATGCAGGAAGAGAATAATCCACACACTCCCTGAGGCAGTGGAAGAAACAGAGTTGGTCTGGACACACACACACACACACACACACACACACACACACACACACACACAAAGCAGGAGAGAAGTATGGGGTGGAACGTACAAAGAGAGGAGAGTTGACATAACACACACACTCACATAAACACACACACACATACAGTACAACTCAAAAGTTTAGACAAACCTACACATTCAAGGGTTTTTCTTTATTTTTACTATTTTCTATATCGTATAATAATAGTGAAGACATCAAAACTATGAAATAACACATATGGAATTATTTAGTAACCAAAAAAGTGGTAACTACCAAAATATATTTATATTTGGGATTCTTCAAAGTAGCCACCCTTTGCCTTGATGACAGCTTTGCACACTCTTGGCATTCTCTCAACCAGCTTCATGAGGTTGTCACCTGGAATGCATTTCAATTAACAGGTGTGCCTTGTTTAAAGTTAATTTGTGGAATTTCTTTCCTTCTTAATGTGTTTGAGCCAATCAGTTGGGTTGTGACAAGGTAGAGGTGGTATACAGAAGATGGCCCTATTTGGTAAAAGACCAAGTCCATATTATGGCAAGAATAGCTCAAATAAGCAAAGCGAAATGACATTCCATCATTACTTTAAGACACGAAGGTCAGTAAATGCAGATCATTTCAAGTGCTATGATGAAACTGTCTCTCATGAGGACGGCCACAGGAAAGGAAGACCCAGAGTTACCTCTGCTGCAGAGGATAAGTTCAGAGGATAAGTTCATTAGAGTTACCAGCCTCAGGAATTGCAGCCCAAATAAATGCATCACAGAGTTCAAGTAAAAGACACATCTCAACATCAACTGTTCAGAGGAGACTGTGTGAATCAGGACTTCATTGTCGAATTGCTGCAAAGAAACCCCTACTAAAGGACACCAATAAGAAAAAGAGACTTGCTTTAGACAGGAAACACGAGCAATGAACATTAGACCGGTGGAAATCTGTCCTTTGGTCTGATGAGTCAAAATTTGAGATTTTTGGTTCCAACTGCCGTGTCTTTGCGAGAAGCAGAGTAGGTGAATGTATGATCTCTGCGTCCGTGGTTCCCACCGTGAAGCATGGTGGAGGAGGTGTGATGGTGATGTGTGGGGGTGCTTTGCTGGTGACACTGTCAGTGATTTATTTAGAATTCAAGGCACACTTAACCAGCATGGCTACCACAGCATTATGCAGCAAAAAGCCATCCCATCTAGTTTGTGCCTATTATTATTTTTTTATCATAATTGAACCTTTATTTAACTAGGCAAGTCAGTTAAGAACAAATTCTTATTTACAATGACGGCCTTCACCGGCCAAACCCGGACGACACTGGGCCAATTTTGTACCGCCCTATGGGACTCCCAATAGGGCAGTACAATTATACCGCCCAATTGTGATACAGCCTGGAATCGAACCAGGGTGTCTGTTAAGATGGCACCGAAGAGGATGGCTGACGTTTTACATGCCCTTAACCAATTGTGATATTAGTTATTTTTTTGTGTTGTTTGTAACTTATTTTTTTACTTATTTTAGACATAATGTTGCTGCTACCGTCTCTTATGACCGAAAATAACTTCTGGACATCAGAACTGGAATTACTCACCACGAACTGGAATAAGCTTTTTCCTTAAATAAGTCCGATGAGAAGAATATACTGCTATCCCGGCAACAGGCTCAGATCACCATCATTTTCGTGAAGAAAGGACAGGGGAAAAGAGGGCGCAGATCGGGCTACCTTTTGAGAATCGGTAGGCGAGCGAGAAAACTCCCACTGCCATCAATTCTGCTTGCTAACATGCAATCATTGGAAAATAAAATGTATGAACTACGATTACGATTATCCTACCAACAGGACATTAAGAACTGTAATATCTTATGTTTCACTGAGTCGTGGCTGAACGACGACACGGATAATATGGAGCTGAAGTGATTGTCAATGCACCGGCAGAACAGACAAGCTATGTCTGGTAAGACGAGGGATTTTTGTCAATAACAGCTGGTGCGCGATGTTAAATATTAAAGAAGTCTTAAGGTATTGCTTGCCTGCGGTAAAGTACCTTATGACCACACTATCTACCAAGAGAGTTCTCATCTATATTATTCATAGCCGTCTATTTACCACCACAGACAGACGCTGGCACTAAGACCATACTCAACCAACTCTATGCCATAAAAAATGCTCACCCAGAATCAGCGCTCCTTGTGGCACTTGAATGCAGGCAAACTTGAATCAGTTTTAACACATTTTTACCAGCATGTTACATGTGCAACCAGAGGGAAAAAAACTCTAGAGCACATTTACTCCACACACAGAGATGCATACAAAGCTCTCCCCCGCTCTCCATTTAGCAAATCTGACCATAATTCTATCCTCCTGATTCCTGCTTACAAGCAAAAACTAAAGCAGGAAGCTCAATACGGAAGTGGTTAGATGACGAAGATGCTATGCTACAGGACTGGTTTGCTATCACAGACTGGAATATTTTCCAGGATTCATCCAATGGCATTGAGGAGTATACCACCTCAGTTATCGGCTTCATCAATAAGTGCATCAACGACATCGTCCTTACAGTGACCATATGTACATATCCCAACCAGAAGCTATGGATTTCAGGCAACATCTGCATGGAGCTAATGGCTAGAGCTGCCACTTTCAAGGAGCGAGACACTAACCCGGATGTCTATAAGAAATCCCTTTTTGCCCTCAGACGATCCATCAAACAAGCAAAGCGTCAATACAGGATTAAGATTGAATCCTACTACACCGGCTCTGATGCTCGTCAGATGTGGCAGGACTTGAAAACTATTAAGCACTACAAAGGGAAACCCAGACGCGAGCTGCCCAGTGACGCGAGCCTACAAGATGAGCTAAATGCATTTTATGCTCGCTTCGAGCCAAGCAACACTGAAGCATGCACGAGAGCACCAGTTGTTCTGGATGACTGTGTGATAACGCTCTTGGTAGCCAATGTGAGCAAGACCTTTAAACAGGTCAACATTCACAAAGCCGCAGGGCCAGATGGATTACCAGGACGTGTACTCAAAGGATGCGCGGACCAACTGGCAAGAGTCTTCACTGACATTTTCAACCTCTCCATGACCGAGTCTGCAATACCTATATGTTTCAAACAGACCACCATAGTCCCTGTGCCTAAGGAAGTGAAGGTAACCTGCCCGACAATGATGAAACAGCCTATAGGGAGGAGATCAGAGAACTGGCAGTGTGGCGTCAGGACAACAACCTCTCCCTCAATGTGAGCAAGACAAAGGAGCTATCGTGGACTACAGGAAAAGGAGAGCCGAACAGGCCCACATTAACATCAATGGGGCTGTAGTGGAGCGGGTAGAGTTTCAAGTTCCTTGGTGTCCACATCACCAATGATCTATCATGGTCCAAACACACCAAGACAGTCGTGAAGAGGGCACGACAAAACCCTTTCCTCCTCAGGAGACTGAAAAGATTTGGCATGGGTCCCCAGATCCTCAAAAAGTTCTACAGCTGCACCATCGAGAGCATCCTGACCGGTTGCATCACCGCCTGGTATGGCAACTGCTCAGCATCTGACCATAAGGTGCTACAGAGAGTAGTGCGTACGGCCCAGTACATCACTGGGGCCAAGCTTTCTGCCATTCAGGACCTATATAATAGGCAGTGTCAGAGGAAAGCCCCTAAATTGTCAGAAACTCCAGTCACCCAAGTCATAGACTGTTTTCTCTGCTACCGCACGGCAAGCGATACCGGAGCGCAGTCTTTGACCAAAAGGCTCCTTAACAGCTTCTATCCCCAAGCCATAAGACTGCTAAACAATTTATCAAATGGCCACTGAACTATTACATTGACCCTCCCTCCATTTGTTTTTACACTGCTGCTACTTTTTATTATCTATGCATAGTCACTTCACCCCTATCTACATGTACAAATTACCTCTAACCTGTACCCCCGTACACTGACTCGGTACTGGTATCCCCTGTATATGGGGCGACAGGTAATCTAGTGGTTAGAGCTTTGGACTTGTAACTGATGGGTTGCAAGATCGAATCCCCGAGCTGACAAGGTAAAAATCTATTGTTCTGCCCCTGAACAAGTCAGTTACCACTGTTCCTAGGCCCTCATTGAAAATAAGAATTTGTTCTTAACTGACTTGCCTAGTTAAATAAAGGTAAATAATAATATAGCTTCGTTATTGTGTTACTTTTTAGTTAAGGGCTTGTAAGCAATGCATGGTAAGGTCTACACTTGTTGTATTAGGCGCATGTGACAACTAAAGTTTGATTTGATTTGATTCAGTGACACCTCAAGCATTGAGATGCAGTGCATTAGACCGCTGCACCACTTGGGACCCCTCTTAGTGGGACTATCATATGTTTTTCAACAGGACAATAACCCAACACACCTCCAGGCTGCGTAAGGGCTATTTGACCTAGAAGGAGAGTGATGGAGTGCTGCATCAGATGACCTGTCCTCCACAATCACCTGACCTCAACCCAATTTAGATGGTTTGGGATGAGTTGGACTGCAGAGTGAAGGAAAAGCAGCCAACAAATGCTCAGCATATGTGGGAACTCCTTCAAGACTGTTGGAAAAGCATTCCAGGTGAAGCTGGTTGAGCGAATGCCAAGAGTGTGCAAAGCTGTTATCAAGGCAAAGGGTGGCTACTTTGAAGAATCTAAAATCTAAAATATATATTAATATGTTTAACACTTTTTTGGTTACTACATGATTCCATATGTGTTATTTCATAGCTTTGATGTCTTCACTACTATTCTACAATGTAGAAAATAGTTTTTAAAAAAGAAAGAAAAATACTTGAATGAGTGTGTCCAAACTTTTGACTGGTTCTGTATGTGTGTGCTTGTGTGTGTGTTTATTTGTATGTATGTGTGTGCATGCGTGCATGCGTTCGTGCACGCATGTGTGTGTGTCCACCCAGCAGGGGTGTCACAGCGGAGGCAGAGCCTGATCAAAGCATCTCCGGTGCTCCAGTGGAGCAGATGACCGGGTACCGGGGTGACAAACACACATACACAGACAAACACACACAGACAAACACACACACAGACAGACACACACCGTGCCATACCCTGCCATGCTGAGCCACTTCCCACCCTGTTTATCGTAACACCGGTCTATACACCTCCACCTGTTTGTTACATTTTTCCCCAGATTCTGATCCTGCATGTGTGTCTAGGAGAGAGATTGTGTGTGTTTGTGTGTTCCCTATATACAATGGCTTGCGAAAGTTTTCACCCCCCTTGGCATTTTTCCTATTTTGTTGCCTTACAACCTGGAATTAAAGTAGATTTTGGGGGGGTTGTACAGGATTAAGATTTGATTTACACAACATGCCTACCACTTTGAAGATGCAAAATATGCAAAATATGCAAAATAAAAAAAACTGAAAACTTGAGCGTGCATAACTATTCACCCCCCCCCCCACCCAAAGTCAATACTTTGTAGAGCCACCTTTTGCAGCAATTACAGCTGCAAGTCTCTTGGGTTATGTCTCTATAAGCCTGGCACATCTAGCCACTGGGATTTTTGACCATTCTTCAAGCCAAAACTGATCCAGCTCCTTCAAGTTGGATGGGTTCCGCTGGTGTACAGCAATCTTGAAGTCATACCACTGATTCTCAATTGGATTGAGGTCTGGGCTTTGACTAGGCCATTCCAAGACATTTAAATGTTTCCCCTTAAATCACTCGAGTGTTGCTTTAGCAGTATGCTTAGGGTCATTGTCCTGCTGGAAGGTGAACCTCCATCCCAGTCTGAAATCTCTGGAAGACTGAAACAGGTTTCCTTCAAGATTTTCCCTATATTTAGCACCATCCATCATTCCTTCAATTCTGACCAGTTTCCCAGTCCCTGCCGATGAAAAACATCCCCACAACATGATACTGCCACCACCATTCTTCACTGTGGGGATTGTGTTCTCGGGGTGATGAGAGGTGTTGGGTTTGCGCCAGATATAGTGTTTTCCTTGATGACCAAAAAGCTCAATTTTAGTCTCATCTGACTAGAGTACCTTCTTTCATATGTTTGGGGAGTCTTGCACATGCCTTTTGGCCAACACCAAACATGTTTGCTTATTTTCTTCTTTAAGCAATGGCTTTTTTCTGTCCACTCTTCCGTAAAGCCCAGCTCTGTGAAGTGTACAGCTTAAAGTGGTCCTATGGACAGATACTCCAATCTCCGCCGTGGACCTTTGCAGCTCCTTCAGGGTTATCTTTGTTCTCTTTGTTGGCTATCTGATTAATGCCCTCCTTGCCTGGTCCGTGAGTTTTGGTGGGCGGCCCTCTCTTGGCAGGTTTGTTGTGGTGTCATATTCTTTCCATTTTCTAATAATGGATTTAATGGTACTCCATGGGATGTTCAAAGTTTCAGATATTTTTTTAGAACCCAACCCTGATCTGTACTTTTCCACAACTTTGTCCCTGACCTGTTTGGAGAGCTCCTTGGTCTTCATGATGCTGCTTGCTTGGTGGTGCCCCTTGCTTAGTTGTGTTGCAGACTCTGGGGCCTTGTACAGGTGTATATATACTGAGATCATGTGACAGATCATGTGACACTTAGATTGCACACAGGTGGACTTTATTTAACTAATTATGTGACTTCTGAAGGTAATTGGTTGCACCAGATCTTGTTTTGAATTATCTCTTGTACTTTTTTAACAAGTAATTTTTTTCATTTCACTTCACCAATTTGGACTATTTTGTGTATGTCCATTACATGAAATCCAAATAGAAATCTATTTAAATTACAGGTTGTCATGCAACAAAATAGGAAAAACGCCAAGGGTGATGAATACTTTTGCAAGGCACTGTAGTCCACTACTGTTGACCAGGGTACCATTTGTGATGCAGTCTCAAATGGTCTCTACCTTAGAGCCCACATAGCATCTCTCTCACTCTACCTCTACTGCTTGAGACCTGCATTCTCTCTCTTTCTCTCTCCTCTTCTTTTACTACCTCTTTTTCCCTCGTTCACTGTTTCTCTCCCCTGAGATTCCTCTCTCTTCTCTCTCTCTCTCACACACACACACACACACACACACACACACACACACACACACACACACACACACACACACACACACACACACACACACACACACACAAACACACACACACACACACATTGGCAGGCAGAGGAAGCAGTGATCGATCGGGAGGCAAAACCTCTTACTGTGCCTAGCCCACTGTTGCCTACTCCCTCCCTCCCTACTCACACACACACACACATACTGACACACACATGCACCTGTGCACGCACACACACACACACACACACACACACACACACACACACACACACACACACACACACACACACACACACACACACACACACACACACACACACACACACACACACACACACTTCTACCACCCTCTATGATGGGCATCTCATTTAGAGCAGTGATGGGTGCAAAGTAAACGATTCCCCTGTTTCACCTTGTGAGAGGTCCAGGGAAGAGAGTAGAGATAGAATAGAGATGAGAGAGATAGAACAGAAAGAGAGAGAGAGCGAGAGAGAGAGAGAGATCTGGATATCAAGGGCACCTTCTGGGAAGAGCCTGGAGGCACTGCTGTCTAGAAAAACACCAGAATATACTGGGGACACCTTGGCATGGTGTATACAGCATCAATGACATCTGTCCTGCACTAAGAGGCAGAAAAGCACACATACACTCTCTCTCTTCTCCCTCTATCTATTTTCTCTCTCTTTATCTCTCCCTCGCTCTAATCCCTCTCCCTTCCCCGTTCTCCTCTCTCTCTTGATCTCTCCCTCTCGGTCTTTATCGCTCCCTCTCTATCTCTCTCCGCTCCAGTCATCACTGCGTTACCATGTCAACAAAGCCAGGTTTAGTCCTTCAAAGGCCCAGTTCTGCAGCTGCCCACCGGAGGTGACCGCTAGTCAGACGGAGAAAGGCAGAGGACAGAAAGACAGGAAGAAGGAGAAACAGAGAAAGGGAATGATAAATGCAAAGGGTAAAAGGTAAAGAAGAGGTTCTGTGCTAATGACAGTAAAGTGTCAGATGGAGAGATAGTGGTGAAGGACAGAGACTGACAGAAAGACAAAGAGAGAAAAGGAGGGATAATAGGTAGCTAGTCAGACAAAGAGTGAGTGGTGAAAGACAGAGAGAGAACAAAGGAAAGAGAAAAAGAAAGGGAGGGATGAATAAGGAGGTATGAAAGAGGTAGTGTGCAAATGAAGGTAGAGCAAGGCCATTGCTATATGACGCTGGCGTATTCATATGTAGTTAGATCATGGCGAGGCTATTGCATACAACCGTAGTCTCGTTATAGGAATTGACTCAGGAGTACAATGATATAGATTATTCAGCCCACTCATAATCTGTCTGTTAAGAGGTGAAGGTATGGAACGCCGTTTGGGTCTTTGCGTGTCAAAAAAGATGCACGTCACATAACACTATCTGAAGCATCAAATAAGCTTGTTGACCAATCTGGACCTGAATATGACTGCACGTTACATAATAATGAAACACGTTCATAAATGTTTTGACCTCTACGGGATCTGTGTCCCCCCCGCGGGATGGTTGTGCTAACGTAGGCTAATGTGATTAGTATGAGGTTGTAAGAAACCAAACAAAAAATCCCATAGACATATCTGATATGGGCAGAAAGCTTACATTCTTTTTAATCTAACTGCACTGTCCAATTACAGTACCTATTACAGTGAAACAGTGGTTCCCAAACGTTTTATAGTCCCGTACCCCTTCAAACATTCAACCTCCAGCTGCGTACCATCAGCTGCGTGCCATCATTGTAAGCCTGCCACACACACTATACGATACATTTATTAAACATAAGAATGAGTGTGAGTTTTTGTCACAATCCGGCACTTGGAAGTGACAAAGAGCTCTTATTGGATCAGGGCACAAGTAATAATATAATAATAATAAATAATTTTGCTCTTTATTTAACCATCTTACATATAAAACCTTATTTGTTCATTGAAAATTGTGAATAACTCACCACAGGTTAATGAGAAGTGTGTGCTTGAAAGGATGCTCATTACTCTGCAATGTTGGGTTGTATTGGAGAGAGTCTCAGTCTTAAATAATTTTCCACACACATTCTGTGCCTGTATTTAGTTTTCATGGTAGTGAGGGCCGAGAATCCATTCTCACAGAGGTACATGGTTGCAAAGGGCATCAGTGTTTTAACAGCGCGATTTGCCAAGGCAGGATACTCTGAGCGCAACCCAATCCAGAAATCTGGCAGTGGCTTCTGATTAAATTACATTTTCACAGAACCACTTGTTGCAATTTCGATGAGGCTCTCTTGTTCAGATATCGGTAAGTGGACTGGCGGCATAGCATGAAAGGGGTAACGAATCCAGTTGTCTGTGTAATTTTCTTTCGGGAAAGAACTTGCGGAAATGCGAACTCAGCTCACTCAGGTGCTTCACTATATCACATTTGACATTGTCCGTAAGCTTGAGTTCATTTGCACACAAAAAAATCATACAATGATGGAAAGACCTGTGTGTTGTCCTTGTTAATGCAGACAGAGAAGAGCTCCAACTTCTTACTCATAGCCTCGCACATTGGATATAGTTGCGGAGAGTCCCTGTAATCCTAGATTCAGATCATTCAGGTGAGAAAAAATATCACCCAGACAGGCCAGTCGTGTGAGAAACTCGTCATCATGCAAGCAGTCAGACAAGTGAAACTTATGGTTAGTAAAGAAAACTTTAAGCTCGTCTCTCAATTTAAAAAAAAACATGTCAATACTTTGCTACTTGATAAACAGCGCATTTCTGTATGTTGTAAAAACGTTACATGGTCGCTGCCCATATCATTGCATAGTGCAGAAAATACACGAGAGTTCAGGGGCCTTGCTTTAACAAAGTTAACCATTTTCACTGTAGTGTCCAAAACGTCTTTCAAGTTGTCAGGCATTCTCTTGGCAGCAAGAGCCTCTCGGTGGATGCTGCAGTGTACCCAAGTGGCGTCAGGAGTAACTCCTTGCACGTGCGTTACCACTCCACTAGGTCTCCCTGTCATGGCTTTTGCGCCATCAGTACAGATACCAACACATCTTGACCACCAAAGTCCATTTGATGTCACAAAGCTGTCCAGTACTTTAAAAATATCCTCTCCTGTTGTCCTGGTTTGCAGAAGAGGATGTCTTCCTTAATTGACCCCCCATAAACGTAACGGACATATACCAGGAGCTGTGCCAGGCACTTCATGTCTGTTGACTCATCCAGTTGTAATGCATAGAATTCATTTGCTTGTATGCGAAGCAGCAATTGTTTCAAAACATCTCCTGCCATGTCACTGATGCATCGTGAAACAGTGTTGTTTGACGAAGGCATTGTCTGTGTAGTTTCTTTGGCCTTTCCCCCAGGATTGTCCCAGCCATATCTGCTGCAGCAGAAAGAATTAAGTCCTCCACAATAGTAAGGGGCTTGCCTGTCCTAGCCACTTGGTAGCTAGCCCGTGGCTTATTTTTCAAATTGGCATGTTTTGTTTCTAAATGTCTGTGCAAGAGTGAAGGTTTCATCGAGTTGTTAGATAGTACTTTTGCACATATAACACACTGTGGCTGAGGAAAGGCACTACTCACAATATAAGTGAACCCCAAATCAACGTAGTTCTCATCATAATTGCACATCTTCGATTGTCCAACGTCCCTGTCTGTTGTTCTGTGCTTTCCCAGGTAAGGGGGCAGCTGCATCAGATTCACAATTGTCAGTGTCCATGCTAGCTGGGCTAACAACATGTAGAATTACTGATGCTATCATTGGATACGCTCGTGAAAGCAGAACAACTTGTGTCGTCGACAGGTGCAGGTGTAGTACTGCTGGTAGTAGCAGTACTACCAGTAGAGCTGGTATGTGTCTCTATGGATGTGGGCCTTACTAAATGGACTGTTCGAAAATGTGAAGAAGAAAAAATCCAAAAAATTTCATATATTTGTTTTTGAAATGTGAATCACATTTTTATTTGGTGTACCCCCGATGGCATTGTGCGTACCCCTGGGGGGAATACCTGCAGTGAAAGAATACCATGCTATTGTTTGAGGAGAGTGCACAATTATGAACTTGATAATGTATTAATAAATCAATTAGGCACATTTGGGCAGTCTTGATACAACATTTTGAACAGATATGTAATGGTCCATTTGATCAGTCTAAAACTTTGCACAGAAACTGCTGCCATCTAGTGGCCAAAACATAAATTGCGCCTTGGCTGGAATAATACATCATGGCCATTCTCTTTAGTTTCAAAGATGATGGTACAAAAAAAAAAAAAAAGCATGTTTTTTTTGGTATTATGTTTTACCAGATCTAATGTGTTATATTAGATCCTTAAGTTAATTAGTTACTACACATTGATTACACTATCACTCGTATTTCATATGTCATAGCTATTCACCAATATGTATGCTATGACGCTGGTAAAGTTTTGTCTCGTGCACCTGCCGCTGCCATACGACCACAGACACCCTTCCCCTAGCTCTGACAGTGCTGGTAAAAAAAAAGAAGCTAGCTAGCTGATGGATGCAAACAATGTTCTTCCCCAAAAACATAGCAAAACGTCATAATCTGGTTCAGTAGCTATAGTTAGCTAGCTAGGTGTCATCATTTAAATACTCCTAATTTATAAAACAGTTCTTATTTGATTAATGATGCTCGAACCCACCTATGTGAAGCTAGCCACAATAAGGACTAGCCACAATAGTGGAACTTGTGGTTCGCCTTCAAAATAAACATCTCTAATTGAAAGTGATACAAATAGTGGAATCATGCCATAATGGAATAGATCATGCTAAACAAGTTTGGAATGTTGTTGTATAAATTCAACACAAGACAATAATCTGTTAATTTGACAAAAGTCTGTTGAGATCACACAGTGGCTGTATTAGACTTTTTTATTGCATTGGGGGCATACTTATTTCACTACAGCCTTACCTAAGGATTGTGGTTCAATGTCATGGGGTATCAGCCTACTCAGTGACACCCACAGAACATTAGCTCTAATTGCAGGACTCTGAAACCACTGTGAATTGAGACACATTTAATGTGCCCACCAACCTACACTATTCCAGAGGAAAAACAATTCAACATCGATGTTTTGGAGCCTGATAACTCTGAGGAGGACTTTGGGGGAAAAAACACTTGTGTACTGAGTAGACTGGTACCCCATTTAATTGATCCCCAATCCTTTGGTAAGGCTCTACAGTGCAATATGAACATCAATACACACAATAGGCTGACTGGGGCTGGTAATTTCCTACAGTCAAAGTCCTGCGTAAACTCTTCACAGTTGTGTTCTATAGGTGTCACCGAGTAGACTGATACCACATTTCATTGCTCCATATTCCAACACTCCAAACTTGCTTAAAATTATCTAGTTAAAATATGGCATGATTCCACCAATTGTAACCGGCGTCATTTTCAACACGGGGACTTTTATTTTGAAAGGAAAGGGGAAATTCCACTATTGTGGCTATTCCTTATTGTGGCTAGCTTCACAACACATAACCAGGTCCAGTCAAGTCTCACTAGCCAGATGAAGCTAGCTGGCAGCTTATAACGTTAGCTTTTGGCAACATGGTTAATTAGCTGGCAAGCTAGTTATTTTCATGAACTGAAGTTCGATTTCAATAGGAGAACAACAAGTGGCTACCTTTAAGCTAAGACTTACTCACATGAATTCCTAAATCATTGCTAAGAATAATGAAAATGACTGCAGTTTCTACTGGTCATTGTTTTCACGCTGGTTGCATTGGTGATAGCTAGGTACCAAGCTAAAGCTAGCTAGCTACCCCAGAAGGTGCAATTTGTTTTAATTTTAATTTTATTTTGTATTTCACCTTTATTTAACCAGGTAGGCTAGTTGAGAACACGTTCTCATTTACAACTGCGACCTGGCCAGGATAAAGCAAAGCAGTTCGACACATACAACAACACAGAGTTACATATGGAATAAACAAACATACAGTCAATAATACAGTAGAAATAGTCTATATACAGTGTGTGCAAATAAGGTAGTAGAAGGGAGGTAAGGCAGTAAATAGGCCACGGTGGCGAAGTAATTACAATATAGCAATTAAACACTGGACTGGTAGATGGGCCGAAGATGAATGTGTAAGTAGAGATACTGGGGTGCAAAGGAGCAAGATAAATAAATAAATACAGTATGGGGATGAGGTAGTTGGATGGGCTATTTACAGATGGGCTATGTGCAGTGATCTGTGAGCTGCTCTGACAGCTGGAGCTTAAAGCTAAAGCTAGTGAGGGAGATATGAGTCTCGAGCTTCAGTGATTTTTGCAGTTCGTTCCAGTCATTGGCAGCAGACAACTGGAAGGAAAGGCGGCTAAAGGAAGAATTGGCTTTGGGAGTGACCAGTGAGAAATACCTGCTGGAGCGCGTGCTACGGGTGGGTGCTGCTATGGTGACCAGTGAGCTGAGATAAGGCAGGGCTTTACCTAGCAGAGACTTGTAGATGACCTGGAGCCAGTGGGTTTGGCGACGAGTATGAAGCGAGGCCCAGCCAACGAGAGCTTACAGATCGCAGTGGTGGGTAGTATATGGGGCTTTGGTGACAAAATGGATGGCACTGTGATAGACTGCATCCAGTTTGTTGAGTAGAGTGTTGAAGGCTATTTTGTAAATGACATCGCCAAAGTCGAGGATCGGTTGGATGGTCAGTTTTAAGAGGATATGTTTGGCAGCATGAGTGAAGGATGCTTTGTTGCGAAATAGGAAGACAATTCTAGATTTAATTTTAGATTGGAGATGCTTAATGTGAGTCTGGAAGAAGAGTTTACAGTCTAACCAGACACCTAGGTATTTGTAGTTGTCCACATATTCTAAGTCAGAACCGTCCAGAGTAGTGATGCTGGATGGGCGGACAGGTGCGGGCAGCGATCGGTTGAAGAGCATGCATTTAGTTTTACTTGCATTTAAGAGCAGTTGGAGGCCACGGAAGGAGTGTTGTATGGCATTGAAGCTTGTCTGGAGGTTAGTTAACACAGTGTCCAAAGAAGGGCCAGAAGTATACAGAATGGTGTCATCTGCGTAGAGGTGGATCAGAGAATCACCAGCAGCAAGAGCGTCATCATCGATGTATACAGAGAAGAGAGTCGGCCTGAGAATTGAACCCTGTGGCACCGCCATAGAGACTGCCAGAGGTCCGGACAACAGGCCCTCCGATTTCACACACTGAACTCTATCAGAGTAGTAGTTGGTGAACCAGGTGAGGCAATCATTTGAGAAACCAAGGCTGTTGAGTCTGCCGATAAGAATGTGGTGATTGACAGAGTCGAAAGCCTTGGCCAGGTCGATGAATACGGCTGCACAGTAATGTCTCTTATCGATGGCGGTTATGATATCGTTTAGGACCTTGAGCGTGGCTGAGGTGCACCCATGACCAGCTCTGAAACCAGATTGCATAGCGGAGAAGGTATGATGGGATTCGAAATGGTCTGTAATCTGTTTGTTAACTTGGCTTTCGAAGACCTTAGAAAGGCAGGGTAGGATAAATATAGGTCTGTTGCAGTTTGGGTCAGACGATGCGAAAGAGAGGTTGAACAGGCCAGTAATAGGGGTTACAAGAATTTCGGCAGATCATTTTAGAAAGAGAGGGTCCAGATTGTCTAGCCCGGCTGATTTGTAGGGGTCCAGATTTTGCAGCTCTTTCAGAACATCAGCTATCTGGATTTGGGTGAAGGAGAAATGGGGGAGGCTTGGGCAAGTTTCTGTGGGGGGCGCAGGGCTGTTGATCGGGGTAGGGATAGCCAGGTGGAAAGCATGGCCAGCCGTAGAAAAATGGTTATTGAAATTCTCAATTATAGTGGATTTATCCTAGCCTCAGTGCAGTGGGCAGCTGGGAGGAGGTGCTCTTATTCTCCATGGACTTTACAGTGTCCCAGAACTTTTTGAGTTTGTGCTACAGGATGCAAATTTCTGCTTGCTAAAGCTAGCCTTTGCTTTCCTAACTGCCTGTGTATATTGGTTCCTAACTTCCCTGAAAAGTTGCATATCACGGGGGCTATTCGATGCAAATGCAGAACGCCACAGGATGGTTTTGTGCTGGTCAAATGCAGTCAGGTCTGGAGAGAACCAAGGGCTATATCTGTTCCTGGTTCAAACATTTTTGAATGGGGCATGCTTATTTAAGATGGTGAGGAAGGCACTTTTAAAGAATAACCAGGCATCCTCTACTGACGGGATGAGGTCAATATCCTTCCAGGATACCCGGGCCAGGTCGATTAGAAAGGCCTGCTCGCTGAAGTGTTTTAGGGAGCATTTGACAATGATGAGGGGTGGTTGTTTGACCGCAGACCCATTACGGATGCAGGCAATGAGGCAGTGATCGCTAAGATCTTGGTTGAAAACAGCAGAGGTGTATTTGGAGGGCAAGTTGGTTAGGATGATATCTAAGAAGGTGCCCGTGTTTACAGATTTGGGGTTGTACCTGGTGGGTTCATTGATAATTTGTGTGAGATTGAGGGCATCAAGCTTAGACTGTAGGATGGCCGGGGTGTTAAGCATGTCCCAGTTTAGGTCACCTAGCAGCACGAACTCTGAAGATAGATGGGGTACAATAAATTCACATATGGTGTCCAGGGCACAGCTGGGGGCAGAGGGTGGTCTATAGCAGGCAACTGGAAATGTGGATTTTTAAAAGTAGAGGCTCAAATTGTTTGGGCACAGACCTGGATAGTAATACAGAACTCTGCAGGCTATCTCTGCAGTAGATTGCAACCCCGCCCCCTTTGGCAGTTCTATCTTGTTGGAAAATGTTATAGTTAGGGATGGAAATTTCAGGGTTTTTGGTGGTTTTCCTAAGCCAAGATTCAGACACGGCTAGGACATCCGGGTTGGCAGAGTGTGCTAAAGCAGTGAATAAAACAAACTTAGGGAGGAGGCTTCTAATGTTAACATGCATGAAACCAAGGCTTTTACAGTTACAGAAGTCAACAAATGAGAGCACCTGGGGAGTAGGAGTGGAGCTAGGCACTGCAGGGCCTGGATTAACCTCTACATCACCAGCGGAACAGAGGAGGAGTAGGATAAGGGTACGGCTAAAGGCTATCAGAACTGATCGTCTAGTACGTTTGGAACAGAGAGTAAAAGGAGCAGGTTTCTGGGCGCGATAGAATAGATTCAAGGCATAATGTACAGACAAAGGTATGGTAGGATGTGAGTACATTGGCGGTAAACCTAGGCATTGAGTAATGATCAGAGCGATATTGTCTCTAGAGACGTTTAAACCAGGTGATGTCACCGCGTATGTGGGAGGTGGAACTAAATGGTTGGTTAAGGCATATTGAGCAGGGCTAGAGGCTCTACAGTGAAATAAGACAATAATCACTAACCAGGACAGTAATGGACAAGGCAGGGAGAGGCATGCGTAGCCGAGTGATCATAGGGGTCCATAGGGTGGTTGGGCTGGCTGGAGACACGGCGATTCAGACAGCTAGCAGACCGGGGCTAGCAAGCTAGCAGAAGGGCCTTAGAGGGACGTCGCAACGGAGTAAAGTCTGTTTTAGCCTCCGCGTGTGGTGACGTTGATAGACCAGTCGTGATGGATTAGTAGGGTTCCGAGTAGCAGAGGGGTCCAAGTCCAATTGGCAAAATAGGTATAGTGGCCCAAGAAATTGGCTGATGGATCTATTCAGCTAACAGTCCAATATGCTCTAGACATCTAGCGGGCCGCGGCTAGCAGGCTAGCAGAAGGGCATTCAGGGGACGTCGCGACAGAGGGGCCTGTTGGAAAAAACTCTCTGGCAGTTTACGTAGGTAGTCCAGTCGGGATGGATAAGCAGGGCTTCGTTGAGTAAAAGGGGCCCAGGCCAATTGGCAAAGTGGCCCGAGAAATTGGCCGATGGACCTATTAGCTAACAGTCCGACATGCTCTAGACAGCTAGCGGGCCGCGGCTAGCAGTCTAGCAGATGGGCATTCAGGGGACGTCGCGACGTATGAGCCAGTTGAGTACCCCCTCGAGCAGATAACATCTGCTAATAACATCTGTATCAAAGATATTTGCAAAAAAAATGATCCTGCTCGTTTGATCCTGATCTTATTTCAAATGGGAAAACGTCTGTCTGAGCATTTGAAAGAAGATCCCTGATCAAACGAGCAGGATCATATTTTTTTTGCATATATCTTTATTTCAAATGCTCAGACAGACGTTTTCCCATTCGGACGAACAAATAGGGGGCCCTAGTTAAATGAAGGTTAAATAAAAAAAAATACCAGTGGTCGGTGTTTGCAGACTTTTTTTGTACAGCTTTGACAGTGCTAATGATTGTAGTGGTGCTGCTTGGCTTGCATGTGCAAGTTCAGCACACACAACATTCTATAATAGAATTGTGTTATTTGATGTGTCAAATTAAAAGCTTATTTGACGGTCAAATAGTGTTATTTGACATGTATCTTTTATGACACGCAAAACACAAACGGCATTCCATATGAAGGAGAAGATGGATTCAGTGTGAAGTTCAGTATGTCTTTGTAGGACAAGGACAATGGCAAAGCCAATGGTCAAAGGGCATAACATGTAAAAGAGAACTGGGTGAAAGCAATGTGCTGTTTCCAGGCGTTTTATTATGGTGTTCGAAGGATGATGTTCCATTAGTTCTGATGCATGGTGGAGTGTTCTTAAAACGTTCACAGGACGTTCTGAGAATGTATGACAGCCCTTCTGAATGGTTTGTATTATTACATTCTAGGTAACTGACGTTGGAACACTTTGAGAACATTGGCGACCGTCAAGACTGCTCTACTCTATCCTGACTAATCAAAATAGGTATTTTCAGAGGTTCCCTCAAAACTCCATGCAACATCTCCGATGTAAACACAGCAATTATGTCAATTCATTTACTGCCTACCTAGAGATTCCCCTCACACGGGGCACCATTTAAGTAATGGAATTTCCTTTTTGCACATAGCTACAATAACAAACCCTGTGACCAGTTACAGTGACAAGAGAGCAGTAGAAGACCACTCTCACTTTTCCATTCCATCTATCACAATGCGATAATGCAAGGTAGGAGTGCTCTGTGCCCTTTGCCTAAAAGGTGTACTCTGGTCTGCACCATGCCATAGCTTCCAGCCGAAACTAGTTCCCCAATCCCCTGTGTGTTTATTTCTTTCCTGAGGGTACTTGTGTGTTTTTCATGCCACCTGTATTGCGTGCTTGTGCCTCACTCTGCTCTGTGAGTGGTTCTCTGGTTGCCACGGTAATGATGGAATGTGGTGCGTTGTCCCGGTGCGAGGCTTGTTCTCAGGGAAAGGTCGTTGGGTGCTGCGGGGTTGTCAATCAAAGAGAGAGATGGAGATGGCCAGTGAGGTGCCTGCCAAGACAGACCACCAAACACCAGCCATCCAAACTCCTATTCCCATTTCTGGACTGACAGGAAGCTCATTCCACAGCACAGATAACATCTTTATCCAGCTTTCATGGCCAATTCAAAACCCTAACCCTCAAATAGAAGACTACATGTGGAGTTAAATGCATTCCTCTCTCTCTCTTCCCCTTTCTTCCATCTCTCTCTTTCATGCTGAGACTTGAACAGTGTGTGTGTGTGTGTGTGTGTGTGTGTGTGTGTGTGTGTGTGTGTGTGTGTGTGTGTGTGTGTGTGTGTGTGTGTGTGTGTGTGTGTGTGTGTGTGTGTGTGTGTGTGTGTGTGTTTCATGTGTGTATAGAGTAGCGTGTGTATCGGCTGCGTGTGTGTCTATGCAGATAGGGTGTGTGCATGTGCATATGCGTGTGTGCGTATGTGTGTGTGTGTGTGTGTTTGCGTGTGTGCGTGCGTGCCTGTTTATGCCTACTCAGCAGGAGGCCCTATTCAGCCTTGTCTATTTCCAGAGTGCCATCTTCATTACTGATGGAATAGACGGCCATGTCTGTGAATGCCGATGAGTCATCCTGAGCCCCACAGATCGCCAGTCGCACCTCTCACAGGGAGATCACACTGCGACTGGCGAACCCAGCAGGGCTCCAAAATGGACTGCTTATGAAACCAGACAGGACCATTTCTTAGCTGTTCAAGCACCATTATTACGCCCATATTCAACTCCAATCGAAAACGGAAAGGTACAAATTTGTTTTATAAAAGACTGTGTGTGGAGAGAGAGAGAGAGAGAGAGAGAGAGAGAGAGAGAGAGAAACTAAGAAAGAGAGAGAAAGGGGGATAGAGAGGGAACTGCTGTGTATCGCTAGCGGTGAGTGCTGCTAGCCTTACCTGAGGGCTTCTCCTCATGAATCCTATCTGATTATGATAACGTTCTCCTCCAGCTGGGACTGTGATTGGCCCACCACTACATTAATTTGCATATCACTTTTAAAGAGATCCCATCTGAAAGGGACAAGTGTTGTGCTTGGTGCAGGAGGCTGTCCTTGTATTCACTAAGGTCAAGCCATGTACCAAACGTGTCTAGGTAGAAGCTATGTATTGCCAAATTAGTCTGTATATCAAATGGCCTATTCCCTATAGTGCCCTATGAAATATTATCTACAATGCTCTTTGTGACTGGAATCTACCTCCTCTAACTACTCTTTTTCTTCCCCCTCCTCCTCCTGCTCCTCTTCCCTCTCCTCCTCCCCTCCTCTTTCCCCTCCTACTCCTGCTCCTCTTCCCCCTCCTCCTCCTCCTCCTCCTGCTGCTCCTCCTCTCTGTCTTGTCTGTAATCTATGTGACTGGCACAAACTGACCTTCAACCTCCAGCCATGCTTCACGTCAACAGGACATTGACAAACGTCAGGCCTTATATTGGTTTTTATTTCCTCTCTTGAAATAAACAATCAGTTAGCTGAGGCTTCTTTGGGGCAACCAACCAGTATAAACATTGTCAATTTAAGGAAGATATCATCATATCATAGGTTCTTTCAGAGCAATTTCAGTATTATTTCTAGGAGGTGGGTAGGGGTGTGTCTTGGTAAATGCCAGCGATCTGCCTCTGCATGAATAATTAACCAGGATGACTGGGATGTAATCACACTGTGAAGAGTACTACTACACTGGTACTACCCTCTCCCTCAGTGTATGTGTGTGTGTGTATGTGTGTGTGTGTGTGTGTGTGTGTGTGTGTGTGTGTGTGTGTGTGTGTGTGTGTGTGTGTGTGTGTGTGTGTGTGTGTGTGCATGCGCACGTGATAGAGAAAGAGAGAGGGAGCTATAATGAAGGGATCTGTGAGAGGAAATCATGTTTGAGAGAGAGAGAGGGAGAGAGAGGGAAGGAGCTATAATGAAGGGATCTGTGAGAGGAAAGCATGTTTGAGAGAGAGAGCGAGGGAGAGAGAGAGGGAGGGAGCTATAATGAAGGGATCTGTGAGAGGAAAGCATGTTTGAGAGAGAGAGAGAGGGAGAGAGAGAGGGAGGGAGCTATAAAGAGATGAAGGGAGATGTGAGAGGAGAGCATGTTTGAGAGAGAGAGAGAGAGAGAGGGAGAGGGAGAGAAAGAACGATGAGAAATCCTATCTATAGCTGCCAGTGACGATGATACGATGAGGATAGAGTGAGAGAAGAGCGAGACGGTGAGAGAGTGAGAGAAAAGAGAGACAGAGAGAGAGTGAGAGAAGAGAGAGACAGAGAGAGTGAGAGAAGAAAGAGAGAGTGAGAGAAGAGAGAGAGAGAGTGAGAGAAGAGAGAGTGAGAGAGGAAAGAGACAGAGAGTGAGAGAAGAGAGAGAGACAGAGAGAGAGAGTGAAAGGAGAAAGACAGAGAGAGAGTGAGAGAAGAGGCAGAGAGAGAGAGAAAAGAGAGAGAGAGAGACTGAGAGAAGAGACAGAGAGAGAGTGAGAGAAGAGGGAGACAGAGAGAGAGTGAGAGAAGAGAGAGACAGAGAGAGAGAGTGAGAGAAGAGAGAGACAGAGAGAGAGAGTGAGAGAAGAGAGAGACAGAGAGAGAGAGTGAGAGAAGAGAGAGACAGAGAGAGTGAGAGAAGAGAGAGACAGAGAGAAGAGAGAGACAGAGAGAGAGAGTGAGAGACAGAGAGAGACACGTGACGTTCGATGCGCTTTGGATTATCAACCGCACAGAGGAACAATTAGTTTCCGTCATATCCCTCCCTCCACCTCCCTGAGCTCACACACACACACACACACACACACACACACACACACACACACACACACACTAACACACACACACACAGGATCCGACGATGTCTTCCGGGGCATGCCTACTGAAGGTACACAGACACACTTCCTCTTTCCCCCTCTCTCCACCTTTCTTCTCTCCTCCTCTTCCCCCTTTCTCCATCTTTCTCCTGTCCTCCTCTTCTCCCCTCTCTCTCTCCTCATTTACTGAGTCAGCAAATATATTATACAAGAACCATAAAAGCAGTTATAGGCCTACCTAGCTGGACTGTCTTGATGAGACAGTTAAAGTGGGCTAGACCTATGCAATGAATCACTGTGTTTACTGTGTTACGGTGACACATGCCTGTCTGTTCGGATGGTTGGTCCACTAGGCCAGCTTGATAATTATTGACAGTGGGTGCATCGTAACCTTGCCTGCATCCCAAATGACACCCTATTCCCTATACAGTATCCCCATAGGGCTCTGGTCAAAAGTAGTGCACTATGTAGTGTATAGGGTGCCATTTGAGAAGCAATCGTTGTGTACCCTGTGTGGCTTGTGAAAAGGAGGTGAGTGTGCCTCATATTTCCCAGGAGCTCTTGTGCCCCCGCACGTAAATCACCTACTCCTCCCTCTCCTCCTCGTCCTCTTCTCCAAGTCCGCACTCATCCCCCTCTCATCAGTCTCCTTTCCTCCCTCCATCCTCTCATCTCCTCCCCCATACTTAGTATCCTCCTTTCTTTTATAGCCTCCCCACCTCTCCTCCTCCTCTCCTCCTCTCCCTTTCCTCTCCTCCTCTCCTCCTCCTCTCTTCCTCTCCTCCTCCTCCTCCTCATCTCCTCCTCCCCCGAAGCTCATTCTCCGCTCCTACTTTCCACAAGCCTATCCTCCTCGCCAGCTTCATTCTCCTCACCTCTCTCATCCTCTAATCCCTCATCCTCTCCTCCATCATCCTCTCCTCCCTCATCCCTCTCCTCTACACTAGACTAATCATTTCCTTTCCAGACCCAAGTCTCCTCTTCTCCTCTAGCCTCTCCACCCACTCTCCTCCCCCTCCTTCTCATCTTCCCCCATCCTCATTCTCCTCTCTAGTCACGGCCCAGGGACAGGCCAAGAGCTGAGGGAGAGATAAAGAGAGAGAAAGAGAGAGAAAGAGAGAGAAAGAGAGAGAGAGAGAGAGAGAGAGAGAGAGAGAGAGAGAGAAAGAGAGTCCCTCTACAGATAACATGAGTGAGTGAGTGAGTGAGTGAGTGAGTGAGTGAGTGAGTGAGTGAGTGAGTGAGTGAGTGAGTGAGTGAGTGAGTGAGTGAGTGAGTGAGTGAGTGAGTGAGTGAGTGAGTGAGTGAGTGAGTGAGTGGGTGAGTGAGTGAGTGGGTGAGTGGGTGAGTGAGTGAAGCAGAAGATTCAGCAGGTATTCTCAACCAGGAGACAGAGAGAGATACACAAGAAAAGGGCAACCAGTGAAGAACAAACACCATTGTAAATACAACCCATATTTATGTTTATTTATTTTCCCTTTTGTACTTTAACTATTTGCACATCATTACAACACTGTATGTAAACATAATATGACATTTGAAATGTCTTTATTCTTTTGGAACTTTTGTGAGTGTAATGAATTGAATTCTGCAAAAATATCCTCTGTGTACAGCGTAAAACACCAAATAATGCATGCAGAGCAGAATTAGGCCGATACCCGCTAATTATCAAAATCCAGAAAAGAGATGTTAAATTCTACAACCACCTAAAAGGAAGCGATTCCCAAACCTTCCATAACAAAGCCATCCCCTACAGAGAGATGAACCTGGAGAAGAGTCCCCTAAGCAAGCTGGTCCTGGGGCTCTGTTCACAAACACAAACACACCCCACAGAGCCCCAGGACAGCAACACAATTAGACCCAACCAAATCATGAAAAAACAAAAATGTAATTACTTGACACATTGGAAAGAATTAACTTCTTCGGGATCGGTGTCGGGATCGGTTGAGCTAACATAGGCTAATGCGATTAGCATGAGGTTGTAAGTAACAAAAACATTTCCCAGGAGACAGACATATCTGATATTGGCAGAAAGCTTAAATTCTTGTTAATCTAACTGCACTGTCCAATTTACAGTAGCTATTACAGTGAAATAATACCATGCTATTATTTGAGGAGAGTGCACAATTTTGAACATGAAAAGTTATTAATAAACAAATTAGGCACATTTGGACAGTCTTGACACAAAATTTTGAGCAGAAATGCAATGGCTCATTGGATCAGTCTAAAACTGTGCACATCGACTGCTGCCATCTAGTGGCCAAAATCTAAATTGCACCTGGGCTGGAATAATACATTATGCCCATTCTCTTAAATTTCAAAGATGATGGTACAAAAAAATACAAAAGAACAGTTGGTTTTTTCTTTGTTTTATCTTTTACCAGATCAATTGTGTTATATTCTCCTACATTCCTTTCACATTTCCACAAACTTCAAAGTGTTTCCTTTCAAATGGTACCAAGAATATGCATATCCTTGCTTCAGGGCCTGAGCTACAGGCAGTTAGATTTGGGTATGTCATTTTAGGCGAACATTTAAAAAAAGGGACGGATCCTTATTAACAAAAACACTGACCAAACTAGAATGCTTTTTGGCCCTGAACAGAGAGTACACAGTGGC
>NC_059447.1:21475000-21480000 GCF_905237065.1 Salmo salar | reverse complement strand
CTGAAACATGTGCTTGCATATTACAAGTAAATATTGAGTAACAATAGCCTCACAATAACACAGTGAAAATTCCCATTAGATTTTTCATGCAGAATGACATTGACGGGATTCGGTCACAGAACATCTCAATCGACCGTTATCTCTTAACACCTCACCTATTCATCACACCAATTATCTGGTAATGTGTTTTCTTGTGCCCCGTCTATTCTGGTTCCCCTCCAGAGGTCGCTCACATTAACAGACATGTCTGACTCACACTGCCTCCTGCATGACCTGACAATCCCAGCTCCGCCAACAATGGGCTAGCTCCCTCCATCTTGTGATGGTTGAAATGGCCGCTGTATTCTAGCTTGTTCACTATTCCCTGACCAGAGTCCAGACTCCATCTTATCTTGCCCAGAAGATATGTCCTTTGCTTAGAATCTGTCAAGGGAAAATGAATCATTTGAATGTATTTACAGTGCAGCTGTGTACAGGTGTGTACAGTAATATTACTTGTGAATTCAAATCGAGCATTTCTTTTATTTGAACATGATATTAAGTCAATTGATCTCAGAAAGGCAAGACTTTGTTATTGTGTCTCTGATCTTTCCTGGTGAGATGAAGGATGTTGGGGTTAGAGACGTGAAGTTAGAGATGTAACGTCCTGGCTCTGTGATACTAACACCCCCCCCTTCTCTGTTTTGTTTTTCTATCACTCCCCCTCTTTCCCCATCTCCCTCTCCACTCCTTCTCTCATCTCTCTCTCCCCCGCTCTCTCTCGCTCTGTCAGAACACCCCCACCCCCAACCCCCTCCCTCCCCCCACCCCTCCTATAGCTGGAGCCATGCAGTCGTTCAGCAGAGAGAGGAGCGGTTTCCACGGCAACCAGCCCTGCTACCAGCAGGAGCACCATGAATTATCACGCCTGGAGAGCTACCGACAGCACCCCCACCACGGACAGACCAGGCAGGTCTACGAGGCGCACGCCCTGGCCACCGCTACAGGGATGCCCCCAGCAGGACCAGGGGCCGGACCTGGACCAGGAAGTGGACCTATACCTGGGCCTAAGGACTGTTACAGCCAGCAGGCATACCCTGGATACCCCCAGGGCAATGGAGGCGGTGTGGGTGGTGGTGGTGTGGGTGGTGGAGGAGGTTCGACGCCTCATGATAAGAAGGCTTACAGTGGGGGGAGCCAAGGGCCTCCTCCCACTCCCCAGCATATGCAGGCGGGCGGCTACAGCAATCACATGGGCCCGGGGGGATACCCGGCCCAGTATATGAGCGAGGGCCACCTCCAGCAGTCTAAGTGGGACGACCCAGTTCAGCTAGCTCAGTACGAGCAGGAGATGGTAGGCAGGATGGAGCCGGGTCCCCCTGGGTCCTCCCAGTATCTGGACCAGAACATGCTGGCTCACTCCCAGAGCCAGTGTCACCAGACCCACCAGGCCTCTGCTCCAGTCTACACCAGCCCACACCACCAGCCCCATCCCGCAAACCCAGGCCAGTCCTCGTTGATGTACCCCCAGAGCCAGCTCCACTACCCCCAACACCCCCCGTCCCCCTCGCCATCCTCCTCCTCCTACATGGAGAAGTGCAGCCCCATGCCCCACTGTTACAAGGGATATAGTATGCCGCCCAGCTCCCAGTACACTAGGCAGATGGGCAGCCACAGTGGTCTGAAGCAGGGGGGATACCGCCCGCCACCACAGAACAGTTACAGCTACCAACAGACTCCCTCCAGGGGTGGCTACGAGCCCCAGCCCACACTACAAGGCATGCCCACTCCCCAGGAGACCCACCCCAAATACCAACACTTCAGCCAGCCCCAGCAGAACTACTGTCTGTCCGAGCTGTCCGTCAGATCCCCTGAGCAGTACTACCAGACATGTAGTCCCGCCTCCAGCCACTCCCCTGCACGCTCTGTAGGCCGCTCGCCCTCCTACAGCTCCACCCCTTCCCCTTTGATGACCAATCCAGAGAGCTTCCAGTACAGCCAGCCACCAATGACCCCAGGGGCGGCTTCTTCGTCCTCCTCTTCCTCAGCGGGTCTGCAGGACCAGGGCTTGCTGATGCCGCCGCGCTCCCACCCGTCCTCGTCCCCCAACGTGGCCCACCCAACCCCGCAGCACAGCTACACACAGGGGGTCTCCATGAAGGAGCGCTTCTCTGAGAAGCTGCTTGCCAACCCCAGCCTGTGGAGCCTGAATGCCCTCACCTCTCAGGTGGAGAACATCTCCAACAATGTGCAGCAGCTGCTGCTCTCCGAGGCCATGGTCGCCAACAAGAAGGGGGGCAAGCGCAGCAGCATTGGGAGCAGTGGAGGCAGCTCCTCCAAGAAGGAAGAGGTTTACAAAGGAGTGCCAGGAGGCCCCGAGGGTCAGCACGGTGGGGGCCCCATGCAGGACCCCTACAGCACCAACCAGCACCAGCTCATTCCCATGGAGATGCAGGAGGGGGGGTACTCCAGTAGTTCTGACGAGCAGCTGGAGAGGGGGTACTACTACTGCGGCCAGGGCAGGAGCCCAGCTCAGGCCCCCAACAATGCCCACCTGGGCCTGGACACGGCCTCATCCTGCTCCATGACCTCTCCGGATGACATGTCCACCCGGTCTGGTGACTCTGTGTCCGGCCTTCAGAGCGTGGCTTCCAGGGACAACATGACCCCTGACCCCAGGTCACAGGGGGGTCACGAACCCCGACAAACCCCCATGAAGAGCGTGGGGGATGAGAGGTCCCCCGTGAGTGTGACGATCCCCAGCCCCATGAAGCAGGAGAGCCAGTCCCCTCCAGACATCCAACGTCTTGGCTTGCCACTGAAGGAAAACTTTGAGGAGTTGGCCTGG
This sequence comes from Salmo salar, assembly GCF_905237065.1. NCBI lineage: Eukaryota > Metazoa > Chordata > Actinopteri > Salmoniformes > Salmonidae > Salmo > Salmo salar. The sequence continues at coordinate 21,477,173 of NC_059447.1, read as the reverse complement.
ACAGAGAAAATGGCAGACTACGAGGAGGATGGCGTGAAAAAGACCTCCGACAGCGAAAGTGACCGCAGAGGTAGCGATAATGTCACAGAAACCTCAGAGAAGCAGGAGAAATGGCCGGAGGACGAGAAAGGCCCAACGCTGTATAGCAAGATCAACAAAGCAGTGACCGAGGGAAAGAGCTACTGCTACGACGAGAACATGTACCACAAGATACAAAACAAATATGACCGAGGCAAAGGGGACTCGGCGGATAAGTCCCCAAACCTCTCAGACTCCATCCACACGGGAGACCTGGGCCAGAAGATGAAATCGGAGGCCTTCAAATCTGACTCTGTGAGCTCAGTGAAGACATCCCCCTTTATTTCCAGGGGTGACCTTGACCAAGATCAATATTTAACAGAGAAGGAAGACAGCTCGGAGAACACATCCCCTACCCCCCGGGGCGAGGCTTTGGACCAGAGGCTCTCCGCCTCAGAGAAGAGAGAGAGCAGAGAAGAAGAGGAGGAGGATGAGGAGGAAGGGGAGGAGGAGAGGAAGCAGAACTCCATATCTCCTCCTCTGTCTGCTGAGGAGAGAGAGGGAGAAGAGAGTGAGAGTCTGCCATCAACTGAGGAGGTCCTCAACAATAGAACGAGCCCACAGGAGGAGCCTTCTGGAGAACTGTGCAGCAGAACAGAAGGCCAGAGCCTGGCTGAGCCTCAGCCTTACAGTAACACAGAGCCTGCAGAGACAGAAAGCCAAGCAGCACAACCGGACGCAACAGCAGCAGCAGCAGAATCCCCAGAAAGTGGGTCAGCCATTTGTGACACTCCACCCCAGTCTCACTCGGCCATGATGGTTTTCTCAGCTCTCAGGGAGATAGCAACACCTCCAGCTCCGTCACACACCAGGGACCATATCGATCGCAGCGATTCCAACGTGCTGGAGCCTGACTCCCCTCAGCTGCCGGGGAAGTCGATACTGCACTCAGCGCCCTCCTGGGCCAACACCCCACCCTCGCCAAAGAAAGGTGATGAGGACATGGAGCCGGGCATCAGCTGCCCAAGCGCTGTGACCCCCTCAGCCAAGCCAGAACCGGTGGCCACATCTGCACACCCGCAGGCTTTCGGCCGGAAGCACGGCCGAGGCAGGAGGAGACTGATGCACTCAGGTGTGGAATTCAGGAGACAGCTGAGTGTGGAGAGAGAGGGGGAGAGTGCCCCCTCGCCCCCGCAAAAACCCTGCATTCCCTCCAGCAAGAGTGCTCTGTTCTCCGATCAGATAGACATGGCCGCTCACCAGGACATAATCACGACGAGCGAGACACCCAAACTGCTTGTTGAGGGCTCCCGCTCCAGAATGTGTACTCGCTCATTCAACGCGCAGGACACACCTTCTAAGGATCCTCAGCCCCCTGAAAGACGGAAACCAGGGCGGAAACCGGGTTCGAAACCAGGCCCAAAACCAGGCCCGAAGTCAGGGTTAAAACCAGGGCCTAAACCAGGACTGAAACCAGGACCAAAACCAGGTTCAAAGCCGAGTCTAAAACCAGGACCAAAACCAGGTTTGAAACCCGATTCGAAGCCCAGCCCGAAACCAGGTTTAAAACCGGGGCCTAAACCAGGCCCAAAACCAGGTCTAAAACCAGGGCCTAAACCGGGTCCAAAACCAGGGCTAAAACCAGGTCCAAAACCAACTGAAGGAGCACCCCGGGGTCGTCCCAGGGGTACAGGCTCAAAGTTGAAGTTGGCACAACAGGAAGGTCCCATTCAACCCATAACAGGGGATCCAGGAAGAGGCCAGAAGAGCTTGAGCATCAACAGTCAGCAAGTTGATGGGAACCAGGAAGTGAAAGCTCCAGGCAAGGACGGAAAGAACATGGTCCTGAGATCCAGAAAGCCCCCCCAGGATAAGCTTCCAAAGGAAAAAGAGAAGGAGCAATCTGAGGGAATCCTGACTCAAACCCTGACAGGTATAACAAAGCCCAATGCAGTGTTACAAAATGAGGAACGTACGAGCATAGAGCCAGCCATCCCTGTCTTTCCTAATCAGACAGACACAAGTATAACAGACACCAGTGTAACAGACACCAGTAAACCAGACACCAGCGTAACAGACACCAGTAAACCAGACACCAGTGTAACAGACACCAGAGTAACAGACCCCAGTAAAACCAACATCAGTGTAACAGACA
>NC_059447.1:21465000-21470000 GCF_905237065.1 Salmo salar | reverse complement strand
TCATCCTATCATTCTCTCCCTACTACCCTCTCTCCTCTCTCTCCTTCCTTCTCTCGCTCCCTCTTTATATCTCTCTCCTCCCTTCTCTCTCTCCCTCTCTGTCTCTCTCTCCTTCCTTCTCTCTCCTTCCTTCTCTCTCCCTCTCTCCCTCTCTCTCTCCTTCCTTCTCTCTCTCTCCCTCTCTATATCTCTCTCCTTCCTTCTCTCTGTCTCTCTCTCCTTCCTTCTGTCTCCCTCTCTCCTTCCATCTCTCCCTCTCTCCTTCCTTCTCTCTCTCCCTCTCTCTCTCCTTCCTTTTGTCTCCCTCTCTCCTTCCATCTCTCCCTCTCTCCTTCCTTCTCTCTCTCCCTCTCTATATCTCTCTGCTTCCTTCTCTCTCTCCACTTCCTTCTCTCTCTCCCTCTCTATATCTCTCTCTGCTTCCTTCTCTCTCCCTCTCTCTCTCCTTCCTTCTCTCTCTACCTCTATCTCTCTCTTTCCTTCTCTCCCTCTCTGTCTCCTTCCTTCTCTCTCTCTCTTTCTCTCTCTCTCAGGCTGCATGTTCCAAGACGACAACTTTTCACTGAAATGTCCGAAACACGAGGTAAGCAAATAAACAGAATCCGTCTGTACACATGCAAAAGAGAGATAAATAGTAGAAAAATCTATGTAACTATAGCAACAATCCATTGGATAGGGTCCTGGGCAGAGAGCACTGGACTGAACCATCAGAGGGAGGTTAGAGGGAGGTTAGAGGGAGGTTAGAGGGAGGTTAGAGGGACTAGTAGCATTGGTGGTGGTCGAACCATAGTGGAACATGAGGCTGATAGAAGGCCCAGAGGTCAAGGGTCAAGGGTCAGGGAATGAGGGGTCATAGAGGGACTGAGGGAGGAACCAGTTATCCCAGGGAGTTCTGCTTCTTCAGGCTGTCTGAGCGTCTCACTCTGTCCTCAGGGGTCTTTCTGTACCAGCTCCTGACAGACAGACTTAGATTGACGGACAGAGAGGGGGGAGAGATGGGGTGATTTTTATTCATTATAAATTAAAATTGTAGTATTTATTTTTTATGAGTTAAGGAATTAAAGAAGAAGGGCAGAGAAAGAAAGAAAGGGGGAGAAGTAGAGAAATGTTGGAGACTGTATTCACCCCTGTCGGTTTAGCTGACCTGGGACTGAGGCGTTCTGACCCTGACTTGGCTTCAGGATCCTGAGGGGGAGAGAGGGTGATGAGGAGAGAAAGACAGAAAGGGTACATAGATAGTGTACCACTGACCTGTACTGACACCTAGAACACTTTCCCCTATCTGGAGGATAAATATTTCATATGTACAGCTTTTTTAAGTATAGAAAGAAAGTAAGAGATGGGAAGTATTGGAGACAGTAAGAGATGTGAAGTATAGGAGACAGTAAGAGATGTGAAGTATAGGAGACAGTCAGAGATGTGAAGTATAGGAGACAGTCAGAGATGTGAAGTATTGGAGACAGTCAGAGATGTGAAGTATAGGAGACAGTAAGAGATGCGAAGTATAGGAGACAGTAAGAGATGTGAAGTATAGGAGACAGTAAGAGATGTGAAGTATAGGAGACAGTCAGAGATGTGAATTATAGGAGACAGTAAGAGATGTGAAGTATAGGAGACAGTCAGAGATGTGAAGTATAGGAGACAGTAAGAGATGTGAAGTATAGGAGACAGTCAGAGATGTGAAGTATAGGAGACAGTCAGAGATGTGAAGTATAGGAGACAGTAAGAGATGTGAAGTATAGGAGACAGTCAGAGATGTGAAGTATAGGAGACAGTCAGAGATGTGAAGTATTGGAGACAGTAAGAGATGTGAAGTATAGGAGACAGTAAGAGATGTGAAGTATAGGAGACAGTCAGAGATGTGAAGTATAGGAGACAGTAAGAGATGTGAAGTATAGGAGACAGTCAGAGATGTGAAGTATAGGAGACAGTCAGAGATGTGAAGTATAGGAGACAGTAAGAGATGTGAAGTATAGGAGACAGTCAGAGATGTGAAGTATAGGAGACAGTCAGAGATGTGAAGTATAGGAGACAGTCAAAGATGTGAAGTATAGGAGACAGTCAGATGTGAAATATAGGAGACAGTCAGAGATGTGAAGTATAGGAGACAGTAAGAGATGTGAAGTATAGGAGACAGTCAGAGATGTGAAGTATAGGAGACAGTAAGAGATGTGAAGTATAGGAGACAGTCAGAGATGTGAAGTATAGGAGACAGTAAGAGATGTGAAGTATAGGAGACAGTCAGAGATGTGAAGTATAGGAGACAGTAAGAGATGTGAAGTATAGGAGACAGTAAGAGATGTGAAATATAGGAGACAGTCAGAGATGTGAAGTATAGGAGACAGTCAGAGATGTGAAGTATAGGAGACAGTAAGAGATGTGAAATATATGAGACAGTAAGAGATGTGAAGTATAGGAGACAGTCAAAGATGTGAAGTATAGGAGACAGTAAGAGATGTGAAGTATAGGAGACAGTCAGAGATGTGAAGTATAGGAGACAGTCAGAGATGTGAAGTATAGGAGACAGTCAGAGATGTGAAGTATAGGAGACAGTAAGAGATGTGAAGTATAGGAGACAGTAAGAGATGTGAAGTATAGGAGACAGTAAGAGATGTGAAGTATAGGAGACAGTCAGAGATGTGAAGTATAGGAGACAGTAAGAGATGTGAAGTATAGGAGACAGTAAGAGATGTGAAGTATAGGAGACAGTAAGAGATGTGAAGTATAGGAGACAGTAAGAGCCACTTATGTGCAGTCAGTAGGGGGCAGCACTGTTCTCTACTGTACCTGTTAGTGGGAGGGCTCTTTGGCTTCTTCTGTACTTTCCTGGCTTGTCCTGGAGACTCACCCACCCTGAGAGAACAGAACGATACACATCAGAATAATTATGATTTTATCTCTGTAAACATTCCTATAATCCAAGACTCCCATCTCTCTATCCCCTCTGGTTAGGAATTTAAAATATTGTGATTTTACAATACATTCAATTTCAGTTTTTGATAGAAAGACAGACATACAGAGAATGACATATAGTGACAGTGACAGAGAGTAAGAAGGAAAGAGAGAGAGAGAGAGACATTCACACACACACACATAAACAGACAGACACACTCTCATTAATGGACAGAGAGAGAGTCAGACACAGGCAGAGACAGAGACAGAGGATTTGTGTAACCAAGGTCGTGTATCTCTGCATCCCCCGTGGCAACAGCCTATCAGGCATCTCTGCCTGGCGCTGAGCACTATTGACTGGCCAGTCCACTAACACCACTGTTAACGCCACCTGAACACTGATTGGTCTGCAGGGCTGGAGGTCAGCCTGTCGATTCCCTCCCATCACTAAACACAGAGTCTAATAGAGCGTTCAGCACCAAGCTAAAAGTGAAGCAGACATGGGACAGGAATCCAGCTCCAACTGGGATGACAGAGTTCAGCTGACTATCATCCATGTCGGCACCCAATGTTCTAATCTATGACAAACACATTCTATGCATAGGAACAAGAATGTTACTGTTGTGGAATGTATGTTGCCCATGAACATCCATATAGGGCCCTGGTCAAATGAAGTGCTCTACATAGTTAATAGTGTGCCATTTGGGATGAAGCCCTATGCACATTACGATGTCATCCGCTACATTTGTTCATTTTAAATGACTGCACAGGGAGTCCTACGAATGACCTTGACAAAATGGCAAATCATCCTACACTTTATCCCACTAGCTACCTCTCACACTGCACCTCTCTTAAAACATTAGTCAGCCACGCTGTGCATTGTTATGACTGAAAGTGGGACTGTGATTACATTAGCAGCCCACTCTTCCTGTTTTGTTTGGATTTCCCAGGTTGCAGTTTTCTTTATGGGAGGCGCCATCTGGCGGCGGTAACGCCACACTGCACTCTGGAGGAAGGTCAATGATGGAGGGGAGGGGGAGGGGAGAAAGAGGGGTACTGACATTCAGCAGGGAGCAGCGGTGCATTGAAGCAGCAGCGTCTCTCTCATCTCCTCTCTCCTCACCCCTCTCCCCTCTCCCTCCTCTATTCTCCCCCTCCCTCCTCTATTCTCCCCATCCCTCTCTCCTCTCCTCTGTGTAGACTGACAGACAAGGGTGAAAATCTGGCTGCTGATCAAAAAGCATCACGCCCACCCCCTGCCTCCCCTCCCTCCATCTCTCTCCTGTCCTCTTTTCACCCCCTGCCTTCCCCTCCCTCCCTCCATCTCTCTCCTCTCCTCTCTTCACCCCCTGTCTTCCCCTCCCTCCCTCCATTTCTCTCCTCTCCTCTCTTCACCCCTGTCTTTCCCTCCCTCCCTCCATCTCTCTCCTGTCCTCTTCACCCCCTGTCTTCCCCTCCCTCCCTCCATCTCTCTCCTCTCCTCTCTTCACCCCTGTCTTTCCCTCCCTCCCTCCATCTCTCTCCTGTCCTCTTCACCCCCTGTCTTCCCCTCCCTCCCTCCATCTCTCTCCTCTCCTCTCTTCATCCCCTGCCTTCCCCTCCCTCCCTCCATCTCTCTCCTCTCCTCTCTTCATCCCCTGCCTTCCCCTCCCTCCCTCCATCTCGCTCCTCTCCTCTCTTCATCCCCTGCCTTCCCCTCGCTCCCTCCATCTCTTCTCCTCTCCTCTCTTCACCCCCTGCCTTCCCCTCGCTCCCTCCATCTCTTCTCCTCTCCTCTCCTCTCTTCACCCCCTGCCTTCCCCTCCCTCCCTCCATCTCTCTCTTCTCCTCTCTTCACCCCCTGTCTTCCCCTCCCTCCCTCCATCTCTCTCTTCTCCTCTCTTCACCCCCTGCCTTCCCCTCCCTCCCTCCATCTCTCTCTTCTCCTCTCTTCACCCCCTGCCTTCCCCTCCCTCCCTCCCTCCATCTCTCTCCTCTCCTCTCTTCACCCCCTGTCTTCCCCTCCCTCCCTCCAACTCTCTCCTCTCCTCTCTTCACCCCGTCTTCCCCTCCCTCCCTCCATCTCTCTCCTCTCCTCTCTTCACCCCCTGCCTTCCCCTCGCTCCCTC